>NW_023331100.1:0-50939 GCF_011100685.1 Canis lupus familiaris | reverse complement strand
GCTGAGCCCAAGGAGACCTTCTGATGGGAGAGCTGCGTGAGCCCAGCCCCAAGAGCCCTGCGCCTGGCGGGGAAGCCTGTGCTTCGTATTGTGTGTATTTATCAGTCAGGGAACGGACGGGGAAGACCCAGACATGCACAGGCATCAACACTGGGAACGAAAAACCACTCTTCACAAGATGCTACAAGTCCCCACATGCGTCCCGGACAAGCTTACCTGGGTCGGGTCCAAATTGAGGACTATTGAACATCTAGTTCCTACATCAAAACAAAAAAACACCACAACCCACTTTCACCCAAATAACCCAACTTTCAACCGGGGTCAAAACCGACTGTCTGACACCGACTGTATTATTGCACACGATGTAACCCGGCCAGGTAAAGGGATCAGAGACGAGGTGTCCACAGACTAAGGAGCCCTTGGGGTGCAGGTGGGAGGAGGGCACACTCCAGACACGGCTCTAGAGTCGTCACCTACAAGACGCAGGGTAACGACAGCGCCCCGCTCACGGTGTGGGGCTAGGAGCGTTGGAGGCCCAGAAAGGTGCGAGTGCACACGGAGCCCACCACGGCTATTGGCCACGTTGGCAGCATGAGGGTCAGTGTTGTCACCGACGGTGACGGGAGGCCCAGTGGCGGAGGCCGGTGGAGGAGAGCGCCCAGGGGAGGGCAGTGTGAAGGGCGGAAGGTGCAGGGTCAACACGGCATCCCTGGAGGCAGAGGGGCCGGGATGGGAAGGCAAGCCTAAGGCGAGAGCTGAAGTCCTTCCACATGCACCGCACCCGTCCTGGAGCCAGAGCTCGTCTGCCCGGCCCCAAACACCCAGCAGGAGCCACCCTCTGCCCTGCTCATCAGGCCTCCAAAACGATCCCAAGTCCCAGTCCTCACGTATTGACCCGCCCTGCCTTTCCCATGCAAACCCCAGGAAAGGGTCCAGCATCGTCCTTTCCCTCGCTCCCGCCCCCTCTGCCTTCCGACCATCCTGCTGCTCCCCCAGGTGCCCCCCACCCGTGGCCCCTTTTCTGGGACACGTGAGAATAGTAAAGGAATAGTAAACTCCTCCTTCCCAGCCTCACTCTGGCTTCCTCCGAGGGCCGCCGCACTTCCCCACGCACAGGACACAGACATCCTGGGCTCAACGCGAAGGAGGGGCGCCTCGTTGGAGCCGATGGTTCAAGGAGACGTTCAGTAAAACCTCCGAAGAGAGGAGTCTACACTGTGACTAGAGTGAGCGACAGACGGAAGCGGAGGGAGCACTGGGGGCGGAGGCCGTTCAGCACCAGCATTCGAAGCCTGAAGACATAAACCGTGACGGGGCCGCAGCTCACAGGGAACAGCACCCACGTGGGGGCAAGCAGGTACGGGTGAGCCACGGACGGCCCATGGCTCCACCCCGGGCAGCTCCATGGAAGGTAAATCTGCACGGAGACCCGGGGAGACCAGAGAGGAGGCCGCAGAGACCCTGCAAAGGCCCCGAAGCACAGGGGCAGGGGAAGCCAGCGGGTTTCACGTCCCTGCGCCACCCAGAGAAAGCGTCAATCACGGCAACCAGGACACCCAGCTTCAACGCAAAGGGCACGGAGCTTTCTTTTCCCAAATAGCATAAATAACATAGTTGGGCAAGTCCGAAGCCACCACTCTACGCGGACAAGCGACACACGTCGGCAGGTGCAAGGGGTCATGCTCGGTATCGGTGCTAACACACTTCACACCGTGCGCTTTAACGCAGGCCGGGACGTCTCATTACGTTGTCCAGATTCTCCTCCGTCCCGCAGCGACAGGAGGAAACGGGCATCACACCCGACAGCCAATCCACTCCTCCCCGCCTTGGAGTGATGAACAATTAAAAACTATTTCAGGGGGAATCTGGGTGTTCGGTGGTTGAGCATCTGCCTTCGCCTCGGGGCGTGACTCCAGGGTCCCGGGATCGAGTCTCGCATCGGGCTCTCTGCATGGAGCCTGCTTCTCCCTCTGCCTGTGTCTCTGCCTCTCTCTGTGTCTCTCATGAATAAATAAATAAAATCTTTTTTTTTTTTTTTTTTTTTTTAAGAAAAACAAAACTCAGGTTTTCCCGTTGGGCCACATCTCTCAGAGGAGCTCACAACCAACCAGAGCAAATGTCTTCCCTGTTCCGGCAAGATCGGCCTCAGGAAGGGCCTCTCGGCTTGCCTGGCACATCTCTCCAAGCCACCGTTTAGAATCACCCAAGGTCCCAACTGGAAAGGGATCATCGTGTCAAACACTCAACGAATTCCCGAGTAGTCTCTATTCCGCTCAACATTCATTTTTACGCGTATCATTCATATATTGTGGCACTTTTTCAGGATAACCAGTAGATAATTAACACTCATTAAAAAAATCTTTACAAAAATCAAGAAATAGAAAAGCTTTCATTACATACCCAACCGGAGTTCCCGGCTCTCTGAAATAAAGGGAGCGAGCTCTGGGGTCAGCAGCGCAGCGTGGTCTGGTTCTACCCTTCAGAGACTACGCGCTGACCCCGCGCTTGGGGCTGAGGGACCCTCGGCAGGTGCCTATCATAGGCCCAAGCGGTCTTCACCTGTCATTCCTGCTGCTCCTGAAAGTCATTATGCCACGGGCCCGGAGCAGAGGCAAAGTCCATGGAGCCTGGAGCTTAGGCCTTGGGAGGGTGAGTCATCTTCAAGTCAGAATAGGAAACCACAAATACGAGATTCGGTATAGAGCCCTGGCCCCGGCCCAGCTAGGCGAGGGTCCTCGGAGCTTGAGCCTCACGAACCTCGCATCGAATCCACGTATTCAGCCCACGTAATGATGATGAACGCCCCTGGGCTGCCTCTCAGTAACGATTCTGCTTATTTATTTTTACCACTCCTTGTTCTAAGTTCAATTTAAGGTGACTTATGGAGCTACGTTCAACCCCGCAAAGATGAACTCAAGACGCTCAAAGCAAATAAGCCGGGAAGTCTGGACTAAGAAAAAACAAAAAAAAAAATGACAGGAAGGCAGCAATGAGATATAATACTCAGGACGCTTCCTGTTGATTTGCAGGGGATATGCAGACGTTCAGGTATGAATTTTCAAGCAGGCAATCGCAAGTGAGAAACGTGGTCTATCCTCATCCTTAACCACGTTATGAACCTGAACCAAAGACTAAATAAAGCCTCAGACACGTGAGCACTCAACCCCAAAATAATTCTTTTTTTAATTTTTTTAAAGAATTCTTTTTTAAAGATTTAATTTATTTTTTTCATGAGAGGCACAGAGAGAGAGAGAGAGAAGCAGAGATAGGAGCCCGATGCGGGACTCGATCCCAGGACCCTGGGATCATGAGGGCAGATGTTCAACCACTGAGCCACCTGGGCGTCCCAACCCCAAAACGATTCTGAGCCCCCTCTCATATTCAAAACCCAGTTGTTCTATCCCTCATTTATACACATTTCTAAGAGTTCACTACTCTTCGTTATATTTTACATTATTAGAGGAAATTTCACGAAGTTTGGCCCACAGGAAATTAACCCTGCTGAAATTACAGAGCAGTAGTCTTCAAACCCCCCCTTTATACGGACTCCGCAAAATAATTTAGAAAATCACAGGACGTCCCCCATCTCGCACATACTTTATTTGATGTGTGAAATTTGTTTACCCCCCAAAAAAAAGTAAAATAAAGGAAATTTGTTTACCGGAGTTTCGTTTCAGAAGAATAACACGTTAATACAAATTCTGCTGTATTATTGTAAATATGGACATTAAGAAAGGAAGGCATGTGTCCCTTTTATACATGACCGGGGGAATGTAAAAAGCAAAACAAATCTGACGCATGAATAATCTCTTATTTAATTTTTTTAATCTCTTATTTAATTAACGGTTGGAAACGGAGTTGGTTTTCTACCTTGAACTTGCATTCCAGTCCGTATCTCAGAGAATTTTCTCCTCCTGTAACACATTTCTATGCTTGAGAGTATTTATTGCTCACGCGCACGGACATAGCCGGTGCGTACTTACCTTCGTGTACGTGTGTGCTGAGACAGAGACATTGACTTAGTAAATTTCCCGAATCAGAAGATTCCGAGTGTTAAATATTTCTCCTAGGTTTAGCCCTTATGCTAATTATCTGCGATAATCATTGCACGTTATTGCAATCATTTGCATTTATACAAATAATTCCAAAACGGGGCAGCCCCAGTGGCGCAGCAGTTTAGCGCCGCCTGCAGCCCAGGGCGTGATCCTGGAGACCCGGGATCGAGTCCCACGTCGGGCTCCCTGCAGGGAGCCTGCTTCTCCCTCTGCCTGTGTCTCTGCTCTCTCCCCTCTCTGTGTCTCAATATATACATAAAATTAAAAAAAAAAAATTCCAAAACGTAACACACGTTCTGGGGACTGTCAAACAAAAAAAAGCAAAGCTGAATCACCAATTATATGTTTTTAATTTTCAATTTCCTTATGCACCCAAGGCTGGAAACAGCTTACCCTCCGGAATAAAACAGGGCTTAGCATCCGTTCTCTTCCTGTTTTTGTTTTTACAGGTGTAGGAGCCCCCAGGGGCCCTGGGGTGTCTGTGTCTTCTACAAAATGCAGATGGGAGGCGGCCCCTTGCCGGGCCTCTGCCACCGGCGGCCTCCGTGGGAGGAGGGACACTAACATCGAAGATGTGGGGTTTGCACCCCTGGAGAGTCTCTATCTTCACTAACCGTTGCTGCGTAACAACCCCAGGGCGTGCACGGCTCCTGGCTCTGCTGGCCTGGCCTGTGGTCCCCCCACTGGCCACACCTCCAGGGCTTCGCCGAGACACTCGGGGCCCCACCGTGGCCCCCCTCAGAGGCGGGCGCTGGGACGGGCTGCTGGCTCAGCACCTCTGCTCTTCCCCACTGGCGTTTCCCGCAGGACGGCCTCTCCACCTCGTCCTGTGAGGTCTGTGTGTCCAGACGGCAAGTCCCCCTTGGCACACGTTTACCAACTCTGTGCATCGCTTCCTCTGATGGCTCAGTGGGCGAGTGGCTGGCTGGGGCGGCGGGGGGGCGGGGGGCAGCGGGCGCGGGGCTTGGGCCCGGGGTCGAGCTCGGGGCCAGAGCACAAGTGCGAGACTCCAGCAGGCCCCCCTCCAGCTGCAAGGGCCTCCGCCGTGCAGAACCTGCCAGCCTCCAGCCACGACCCCCCAAGCCTCGTCCAATCACAGGAGCGGGCGGGAAGTCGTGGCCGGGTTATCTGCCGCGGGCCCCAGGGCCAGGGAAGGGCTCCGGCCACAGCCGCTGGCCTCCAGAAACTTGTGACCTAAGAAAAGTCATTTGCTCGGGATGCCCGGGGGGCTCAGCGGTGGAGCAGCTGCCTTTAGCCCAGGACAGGACCCTGGGGTCCCGGGATCGAGTCCTGCATCAGGCTCCCTGCATGGAGCCTGCTTCTCCCTCTGCCTGGGTCTCTGCCTCTCTCTCTCTCTCTCTGTGTCTCTTGTGAATAAATAAATAAAATCTTTTAAAAAGAAGAAAGAAAAGTCATTTGCTCATAGTGACCACGGCCAGTGCCCTTTAAACCTGGCAGGGCCGGGAGTCCGTCCGTGGCCCACGGAGCCGTGACCAGTCGGCCAGCCAGGCCCGTGCTGTCGGGGCACAGCATCCCTTCCAGGGCGGCCGCTCCACTCCCCCGCGTGGGCCCGGAATGTGCCATTCCCCAGGGTCTGGGCTCCTCCCCCGCCCCCCACCCCACCGCCCCATGAAGCTTCCCTTTCTCTCTAGAAAGGGCCTGTGCCGCAGCTGCTCAGAGCACCCAGTGCCTCCCACCCGGCCTGTTGGGCGCCTTCACCAGCACGTGTCTCGGGCTGGGTGGACAGTCCTTGGAATTGGCAGGTTCACCTCCCCGGCACCTACAGGCAGGGTTCTGGTCGGGGCCACGTGCTCCCCGCGGGGGCCCGACCGCCGTGGCTGGCACTGCTGCCATCGTTGGCTGCCGCTGACCCGCAGCGCAGGGCCCGGCCCAGCACCCCCCCACCCCCGCCACCTTCCGAGGGTGTCGCCGGGCTCTCTGGACACGGGGCTACTCCTTGCTCTGAGGAGTCTCGCCAGGAGGAGCCACCAGAAATGCAAAAAGGGTTTCTTTCCCCCGCGAGGAGGTCTCGCTCTCCTGAGGCTCCCCCCAGAGTCTGCTCACCACCCGCCAGCCTGCTCCTGCAGGTCCTCTCCGCAGCAGCGGCCCCCAAGCTCAGTGACGCCGACGACGGACTGTCCCCAGGCCTGGGGTTCGCAGTGCGCGGGGCCGGTGCCGCGGGGCCGGGCTCAGGTGGTCCCTGACCGCACTCTCCTCCACGACACACGATGCAAGGCCCTGTGACCCCTGCCACCAGTCTGTCGGGCCCGACTTCCTCCTATCAGGCCTGTGCCCACCGGGCGGGAGCGGGGACCGGGCTCCCTCGTAGCCTCTGCTTGTGTCACAGTTGCTAGCGTCTCCCAGGTCGGAGCCAGCCCGTCGGGCCCCATCACCACCAGGCTGGGTCCACCGAGGCACCCCTGCCACCATGGACCGGCCCGGTGTCCACGTCACCCCGCTCCAGTCTCTGGGGACCTCCCGTCCTTCCAGGGATGAGCGTGTCCCTGTCCGAGGCGGCTGGCAGCGCTGACGCTGAGTCACGAGGGGAACGAGAAGCTTCTGGAGGCACCAAATGGTCCCCCAAGAGAAGAAATTGGCAGACGCACACCTTGTGAGGGGACAGCCGAGGCCGGAAGCCTGAGCAATCGGTCACCGTGGAGGGCCCCAAAAAGCTAGACGCGGGAGGGGGGCAAGCTTCTGCCGTGAGCTGGAGGGCGGAGTCCCGGTACCATCAGGGCCCAAGGTCTCGAAGCCCGAAGCTGGGGCAGGTCACCTGCCTGCACACCCCGGTCCACACCAACGTGGAATCCGAGGCGGCAGGTGCCCGGGGCCCTAGGAGGGGCTGTCACCACAGCAGGAAGCGGGGCCTGCTGGACGCGCGAGCACAGCGCCCCTGGACGGAGCCACCCCCCCCCCCCCCGGGACCCGCAGTGACACGCCGGCCAGGCAGCAGGCAGCCCCGGAGCTGCGTCACCTTATTCGGACAATCACTAAGGAGACGAAATTAATTGGTGTCTTTTCTTTCTTTTTTTTTTTTTTTCTTTTTCCCCAAATTGAAAGTTCCTACCCACGTGGTTCCTCGTTCTGCATCCTCCTTTTCTTTAACTAGTGATCTAGAAATGCGAGGCTCCCGGGCTTCCAGCTGCTCCTGCCCCCCGGGGGACGCATCCGTCTCGCGGGGCTACTTAGGCTCACCTGGAAGGATGGTGGACCGCCCGTCCTGGAGGACGTCGCTTCGACTGTCTACTGCGTACGGGGCGGGGAAGGGGGGACAGTCAGGCATCGTCGCCGGGGCCGGGCTTCCCACCTAGTGGGGAGACACCGTCCACGGGATGCAGGTGCATCCGGCCCCACCCGTGCAACCCAGCTGCAGCCCTAACTGCTACGGGGTAGGAGACGACCTGGCTCCCGGCAAGCTCCCCGACTCTGCTGCCTTGGCCCCCGGGCAGGGGTGCTTGCCATGGCACTTCCAGTGAGGACCCCACGGCGCCCTGCAGAAGCACGGACTCGAAATCCTTAAATGTTCCTGAGATTAAGTGAGAACACATGAGCACACGCGCCCACACGGGAGGCGCGGCCACCACCACCACCGCCTGTGACAGCGCAGGGCTGCAGGGATGTGCCAGGGAGGCCCGCAAGGGGAGGCCGGTGGAGGCAGGAGGCACAGGCCCGTGGCAGCGAACGGGCTGGCGGACGGCGCAGGACGGGGGGTCGGCGCCCTCACGGATGGGGCCCCAGAAGCAACCACGTGCGGGACACAGCGCCGGAGGGCGGGTGCGGCTCGTAGGCACCAACGTGCGTGTCATCTCCACCTCCCCCAAGGTCTAACCTGTAGCGCGTCCCAGCCGCTTCCTGACCATCTTCCTCCCCACCCCTCCGTGGGCGCCCGGATCTCTTATTCTCTCCATGTCTAACTTCAGGTGATGCTGTTTTGTGGAACACATGCCCCACGTGTATGTCTTCCTACTATCATTATCGTCACTATGATTATTATTCTAATAACCCGCTTCTCCCCTCTGACAGCAACAGGAACGTGGGGCTCTGTATTGTGTCCCCGTCCGGGGAGAAAGGGACGTCCCTTTCTCCCCGGAGGCCACAACCTTTTTATTTCCCCCCTTTGGGTTTCCTGATGAGAGAGGCTGACCCAACAACTCTCCCTAAACTTCCCACAACAAAAACATAAGCTCACTTTTGGCAAAGGCGACACATGCACGAGGAAGGTCCTCCCCGTCCAGGACACTTTCCAAGGGGGCCGGCTGCTGGCTCTTGCACGGCACTGCCGCCGCCGGGTCTCCCTCCAACAACATGTAATGTCTCTATTTTAGACGAGCCTGTGCTCCAAACGCAGCGCCTTTGTTAGCAGCGTCGGGCGCAGGAGGGGGTACAAACAGGGGGAAGCGGCACGCGTGGCAGGAGCCGGCGCTACAGCGTGAAAGCAGATCAGTAACTGCGGATGGGGTCGCCGGCAATTCTTACTCGACCAGGTAATTTGTGTAGGGGGTGCGGGGGGGAGCAGGTAGGCCAAAGCCGCAACGGAAACTACCAACTCAAAGGAAATAAGACTACCATCCATTATCGGTTGTAGAGACGGTTTAACTCGAGGTTAGACGACAGAGATGTCAGGCAGGTCACCTCTCCGAGGGACCCAAGAGACCCGACAGCCGCCTAGCACGGGCCGTGCAGCTTCTCAGGGTGCCTTTGCTTCAGCTGGTCGCGGGACTGCCCCAGCTGGAGCCTCCCCCCGACCCCCCGGAGCCCTGGCATTGGCTCAATGACCTAACAAGGTGTCAGGGCTGGGGGGAGCCTCACAGATGAGCCGTCCCCGCGTTAGAAAGACAGGCAGGGAGGACGTCCGGGAAGCACCACGTCGGGCACGCTGCAGGTGCATCCGGCCCCACACTTGCAACCGGCTGCAGAGTAACTGCTGTGGGGTAGGAGACGACCTGGCTCTGCCCCAGTGAGCTCCCCGACACTGCTGCCTTGACCCCCCAGGCAGGGGGTGCTTGCCATGGCACTTCCAGTAAGGACCCCAAAGGCCTTAAAAACTCCTTGTCCCATCCTGTAGGAGGCGATACTTGGATGACCGGGAGCGACCTCAGAAGAGACCGCCCTAGCTACGTCCCATAAGCCATGCGAGCAAGAAAAAGACCCTCCCGACCCTCCTGGCACAGCTGCCTTCCCCGCCTGCTTCCCATCTTCAGAGTATAGTTTTGCTTTAATAAAGCGAGGCTGTGAGATGTGAGACCCACTACTGCACTCTTCTGTCCTTGAATTCTTTCTCATGATGAGAACAAGAACCTTCTGGTGACACGTGGAACCCCCCTCCCCACCACCCTCCCGCTCACGTCTTGAGGAAGAGCCTCAGGCACAGAAGGAGGCTGGGTGGGTGGCGTTCCCAATCCCTGACCTAGAACAGCTAGGGTTTCGTCTGTTGTTGTTGTTTATATTAGGGTTCCACCCAGGAGCTTATTTATATAAAGGACCACACAGACATTTTTAAGAATCATTCAACCGACCCAACATAGATTTCCATTTCCTGCTGCCCCTCTAGATGGTGGAAATACCAGTGAACAAACAAAATCCCTGCTGATGGGAGCAAACGTCCTAGCCGCACCCTGACCCTGGTTAGTTTGCTCAAGCTGCCATAACCAGCTGCCGCAGACGGAGGGGCGTCAACACCAGAAGTTTCTCTCTCACGGTCCTGGAGGCTGGAAGTCCAAGATCAAGGTGTCGGCAGAGCCGGTTTCCCCTGAGGAGTCTCTCCTTGGCTCCTTCCTGCTGGGTCTTCACATGCTGTGTGTGCCTACATCCCTGGTGTCTCTCCGTCTTCTTACGAGGCCACACTCATACTGCATTAGGGCCCATCCCAATGATCATTCGACCTCAATCATCTACCTCAAGGCCCCATCTCCAAGCATAACCACAGTGGGGCTTGGAGCTTCAACATGGGAATTTGGGGGGGATACGACTCAGTCCATAACAGACCCTATGTTTCTACACATAAAAACTGAGTCTAGCAGACGGTCAGGATCACAGAGCCCCCTACTTCAGAACCAGAATCCGGAACCCCATGACTTCTGAGTAGAATGAAGTCAGTGATGCACAGGAAGAAAGGCAATGGGAGAAGAGGGGGAGGTGGAGGCAACTGATCGAGGGAAAGAGGAAGCAGTTCTCTTAGGAGAAAGGGAGAAGCAGTAGGTACACAACGGAGAAGATAGGTTGTGGGGCCAAGGAAACGTGGCTGTGAATGTTGTCTCCCCTTCCAGGCATTGCATCCACAACGCTGCATCAACAACCCTCTGGGACCAAGGGCTTTTTATTGTTTCCATTTATGAGCTGCCTTTCTCACATGTTAAAATTGGTGTTCCGTGACATAGAGGGAGCACGCAGGGAGCGCAGCTCTAATCTCCAGCGCCCGCACTTACTTGCCTCCTCCTAATGTTCTTGCCTCTAGATCCTAAGCTCTGCTTCTTAGGTCCAGCTCATGGTCTGGCTCCAGCTCCAGGCTGCCAACATTCCCGGGGAATATACTCAAGCTCATGGGCCCTGGATTGTTCTCTGACCCCCAATGACTCAGGCACAGAGATCTGAGACATTGGGATTCAGCCGAAGACATGGCATAGCCCTCGAGGAGGTTGTGATTTTGCTGAATCACACTTGGCTGACTGTCAGGAAGCTCCCCAGTTGGTCTTACCTCTGCCTGGGAGACAGATGCATGCATTCTGCTCCAGTCAAGGAGGCCTTGTGGGGATTGGCACAAAGTGGCTTTGAAGGGTGTCAGAACTGGACAGAGATACAGAAGAGAAGCATTCCAGATGGGGCTAGAGCAGCCCAAGCTTGGACGGTGGACTCCCATGGCACAGGTGTGCAGGGGGACGGGTGGAGTACCGGCAGGTCAATCCACACGGGTACTATGGGGCTCAATCCAGAAGAAATACTTCAGCTCTTACACCTCTTCTCACTCCAAATGGACTACCAGGGCCAGTCTAAAGAATAGTAAATATATATCTCACAAAGAATTGAAAGCAGGCACTGCAATATGGGTACGCTCATGTTCACTGAGGCGTTATTCACAGTAGACCAAGGGTGGAAGCAACCCATGTTGCCCACAGATGGATGAATGGATAAACAAAATTTGTTGGACAGATTTGTTGGAGTTCTCCAGAGAAGCATAACCAAGATAGCATAGAGAGAGATACAGAGGAGGAGAGTCAGTATAGGAATCGGCCCACCAGATTCTGGAAGCCAACAGGTGCCATGATCCACCATCTGCAAGCTGGCAGTCCAGGGAAGTTGGTGGTGTAATTTGGTCCAAGTCCAAAGGCTCAAGAACCAGGAAAGCGGATGTCTGAGGGCAGGAGGGAGATGGATGAGTCAGGTCAAGCAGAAAGTCAATTCCCTCTTCTTTTCTCTTTGTCCTCTCCAGGCCCTCAATGATCAGACAATGCCCACTCACATTGGTGACAGGTGACCACCCGTGAGCCAGCCCGATTCAAATGCTGAGCGCCCCTAGAAACAACCGTCACAGACACATCCAGAAATAATGTTTAACCGACTCTCTGGTCATCCCTTAGCCCATAAAGTAATCATCACAACACACAATGAAATAGTGTTCAGCCTTAAAAAGAAAAGGACATTCTGACACATGATAGAACATGGATGACCCTAAGGACACTATCCTGGGTGAAACAAGCCAGCCACATAAGGGGCAAATATTGTTAAATTCATGCTCAAATGAGGTGCCTTGAGTAGTCAAATTCCAAGAGACAGATAACAAAATGGGGGTCTCTAGGAGCTGCAGCAGGGGGAAATGGGAGTTATTATGTGATGACCACAGTGTCTCCGTTGAAGATAGAAACTTCTGGAGGTGGACGGTGGATGGCTGCACAGCAATGTGGACATCCCCAGTGCCACTGAACTATACACTTAAAAATGGTTAAAAGTGTAAATTTTACATTCTGGTATTTTACCTCAATTTAAAAAAACTATTGAAAAACAAACAAACAAGCATTTATTGACGACCTACCATGAGTTTGGGAGTCTGCCTAGGGGCCATAAAACTAGAAAGGGCTAAGACACAGGCCCCACTCTGAAGGATCCACAGGGTCTGACCTATAATTCCTGCAGGTTATCTCCTACTGTGATGCACACGGGTATTCAAAATGTGCTCTCCAAGATTAACATATTCTTTCAAAAGGCCCCGTTTCCAAGGACGTTCTCATCTGTCATGAAGCAGCAAGGCTGGAGTTCCTCAGAATGATCCTCTCTCTTTTCAAATGCCAAATCTCTACCATCAGGCCATGCTTACCAGGGCCAGCATCCTGCGGGCTCCAACATCAGAGCACAGACAAATTTCTAGTGGTTTCTAATTAAATCACCACAACAATCGGAATTAGCCATGCGACATGTGCATGCTGCTTTTAATTAGGGTCCTCTTTCTGCTTATTGGCTTGTACAGAGGCAGATTATAAAAATGCTGGTTTCGACAACTCACCACCAAGAACCAGGAGCCATTAACATGGTGCAAGACTAGGATTCCTGGAGACTGAGTTTCTCTCTTTTCCTAATCACACTGGATCTTCCCACATCATAGCAGCAGGTGGAGGCCAAGGGATGAAGGCCACAGAGGCCTTTCAAGTGCTACCCTATGAAGCTATGAAGCACTCACACAAAAAATGAACCATCATTTCTCAAATGAACAATAAAAGTACCCTCAGCCAAAAGAGATTAATACAAAAGCAGTCATGTACCTACCCTGCACTTTGGTTAAAAAAATAAATAAAAGGTGACATCTGTATCAGTTTGGAAGTTAGAAAAGATGTCATTTATAAAGATCAACCCCTCTTTTCACTGAAGTGGTCAAAAACTCTTCCCAGCTCACATCTGTGGCCATCACCTTGCAAGATCCCACCAGGGGACAAATGAAGCAGCAGTTTTCCAGCACCCTGCATATTCACTGTTTTGTTTTTCCAAAGAATACTGCTGGTCCTCAGGAAAGTTCGGGGTATATGCATCCTTGAAGAGTCATTATGGCCTAAAGGTTTGTATACCTAAAGGTATTTGGAGATGGGGCATTTAGGAGGTGACAAGGTGTGGATAAGGTCATGAGGTGGGTCCTCGTGATGGGAATTAATGCCCTTGTAGGAAAAGGGAAAGAGACATGTCTCTCTCTCTCCTCTGTCCGTACACACACATCAAGGAAAGACTGTGTGAGGACAAGCGGGGAAAGACAGTCACCTGCAACCCCAGGAGGAAGCCTCAGCACAACCTGACCACGTAACTCCCAGATCTCAGCCTTCCAGCCTCCAACACGGGCAGGAAAGAAATGCCTGTTATTTAAGCCCCCCAGTCTATGTGTTTTGTTACAGCAGCCTGAGCTAAGACAGAGCATTTGGGGGGGTAAGTTAGGATACCAGTGACTTCAGGGGCACAGAAAAGAATGGTTTCCCCTAACCCCACATTCTGAGTCTTTGGCAATGAAGATGTCTTCCTCCCTTGTGTGGCCACGACGGGACACAGAGCTTCCGCGAGTCCAGCCACACGAGCCCTCATACTGATCTGCTGCTGGGTGTTGTCCTGACTTCTGAGGCTTCTATGCTCTACTTGGAGCTTGGTCTATTTTGCTGATATAAGAAAAATCAGGTCACACCAAATAGTTCAAAGGGTAGAAAAGCATTTTCATTAAGGTCATATTTCAAAAAGTCATAGATGTTCAATAGAAAAGGATTAACCTTGGAACCCATGGCACTGTCCCCAAGTCCCTTCACTGTGACCTCTTTCAGTCAGGCCTGGGGATGATGAGGTGAGACCACCCATCCAATGGCACCCAGGTGGGCATCCGTGGGAGCTCAGGAAAGACATGTATAAAAATCTGCAGGAAATGTGAAGTGGGTCTGTGTTGGGGGAAGCAGGGTGGTGAGCACAGGGCATGTGTTCACAGAGGCCCCTTGGGGCGGGGGGAAACAATTCCAAAGTCTAATCTTGAAAACACATAGATTCTAACCAGGTGGAGCATACAGGATAGGGTCTGGTACTGTTACAGAGGAGTCAACTGTTGAAAGTAGATCATGGTTCATTGGGGATGTGACTTTCCTACTGTACTTTGTCTAGGTGTCTTATTTAGGTAGGTTTGTTTTTTGTTTTTTGCTTTTTTTAAGATTTGATTTGATTTTGAGAGAGCGAGTACATGAGCATAGAGAGAAGAATCTCAAGCAGACTCCATGCTGAGCATGGAGCAGGACACAGGGTCCATCTCAGGACCATGACCTGAGCTGAAATCAAGAGTCGCATGCCCCGCCAACTGAGCCACTTAGGTGCCCATGGGTAGTTTTAAGTACTATGAAAAAGCCTGAGGTTTTCAAACGAGCTGTGGTAAAAATACTACTAGACTAGGAACCAGAGAATCCGAGTTCCATATTTTGTCAATTATAGCGTGAGTGATATTTTCTGAGACCTTGCTGTAGGCCAGACCCGAGACCCACAGCACCTCCCTGTGTGCTCTCACAGCCGCCCTCTGAGGAGAGAGTCCCAATCATCTCCTTTTTACAAATGACTGAATGTCTCCCAGGCTGGGAGACATTAGCTTCACACTCACGGAGGTGAGCCAGGAGACTGGCCGAGGCATGACCCAGACACTGTGCTTTCAACCACAACCAAGTGTGCAACGTCTCATTTTCCTCAAGCTGCTTTCTCATCTGCAAAAATCCTGGCTCTTCTCCTTTACTCCTGCAGGCATCAGTTGGCACACATGGTTTTGCATCCTGCAAAGGAAACTTCTGTTGCAGGATTGTTGGGTGCAAAGGTCAGGAAAGAATTCTTGAGACACTTTGCCATACAACTTGGCTTATTTTGGTAGCCTGGGGACAGGAGCCTGGACATAAAGAGCTGCTTTTTCGCTGTATGAAGCCGGTGGTCATATGCTTAGTGCTCAGGGGGAGGGGACATGCTGGGACTATTACATCATAAATGTCTTCTTCGAATTTCTACCCATAAAACTACTTTCCCAAGATTTCCCTGGTCCGGGGGCACCTGGTTGGCTCAGTTGGTGAAGCATCTGCCTTGAGCTCAGGTCATTACCCTCGGAGTCCTGGGATCGAGCCCCATGTCGAGCTCCCTGCTGGCTAGAGTCTGCTTCTTCCCTCACCCTCTGCCGTGCTCCCTGATTGTGCACACACACACTCTCTCTCTGTCAAATAAATAAATAAAATCTTTTTAAAAAAGATTTCTCTAGTGCTTATCATTCAGTTCAATATGAACTATGAGTGAGATGCACAGGCAGTCAGGAGCCCCTGTAAGGGCATAGCCCCTAGCGGGTATTTGATCCTCATCGGAGCATGCGGGCTGGAGATCTGCCTTCCAGGCTAACGATGAACATTCTTCTGCTCCCATCCCTCATCACCTTCAAGGGGAAGACTCTTGGTGCAGAGGCCCCCGCAGCAGAGGGTTGAGAAGAGAGCGAGGGGAACACATGACACCTGGTGACATGGGTCAAGAGGAGACCTCGTGAGAGTGAGGACTCCAGCAGTGGGACAGCTTGGTTGATCTGGATCGTCTGATGATGTGAAGCCGCACTAAGTCTGCACATGAGCGGTGATAAACCTAATAATTCGGACCAGGGAGCCCACTCAGAGTAAATTATTGTCAGATAAAAGCTCACAAACAACTTGACAAATTTGCGATTATATAGATGTTCTTGTTTGTTGATAAAACTCAGCCAGGCCTTCGGGGATATTGTGTTTCTGAAAAACCACAGCGTGAGACCCTGGGAAAGCGGCTAATCCTCCTAGAAGAGGCTAAGGGATAGTCTAGGTTTACCTAGAAGGTCTGACAAGGCTGACCTGGGGCTGCGGGTGGAAGCTGAGCCCCCAGTGTCTGCAGGCCAGCGTCCCACGATGCAGCTGGACCCTCCTGATTCTCTTCAACCCGCCCATCTGCTTTGCAGCCAAACAGAACAGCTCATAAAGAGTACAAGGCAGAGGGCACGTTCCTGTTTTGTGAAAGCACAATATCCCTCCAACCCAGCCAAGTCCAATGGAAGGAAACACCCATTCAGCAGCCGGGAAACGTGCTGCAGCTCTGGGGAGCTCTGGGGGTGACCTGTCAGGGTGAACCACCATCTCCCAGGGCGGCGTGACCACAGGCACTCCATTTCCCTGAGGAGTCAGTCCGTGGCCAATTCCAGAAGCTCCTACCCAAAGGATACTGAGCAACAGGGGAGCCTGCGACCCGCACGATGATGTGTACAGAGCAAGTCAGCCCCAGAGCAGCTGAGCAGGGCCCTCCGGGGCCTCTCTGCTCTGCCTTCCCCGGTGTCACCCGGGGCCCCTGATGGTCTCAAGGTGCCTTCCAGAATTTCCCAGGGTTTCTTGCTTCCTCATTTATTCCCATCCACCCAAGGAAAGCATCATCTCTCCAGGTGTCTCAGGAAATGTTCTGTGATGGTTAAATACATGGTTGACCCAAGTGGCCATGGGCCACCCAGATTCAACATTATTTGTTGATGTATCTGGAAGGATGTTTTCTGGAAGTTATTAGCTTTTGAATTGGTGGATTCAGTAAAGTAGATCGTCCCCGCCCCCAGTGTGGGTGGGCCTCCTCCCGTCCACGGAGGACCTGAACAGAACAAAAGGCGGAAGGATGAGGAATTTGCCCTGTTTCCTGCCTCACTGATTGACCTGCAATTTCTCATTTTTTCTTCTCCGGTCCCTGCACTGGGACTTGCACCTTCAGGTCCTCTGGTCCTCGGACCTTCGAATTTGGACCCCAGTTCCATTGTTTTTCCCAAGGTTCCAGCTTGCAGATGGCAGACAATAGACTTGTCAGCCTCTATAATCCTGTCACCTAAACCCCTCATAATAATTATATATATATATATTATATATATATATATATATATATATATATATATAAATCCCATCAGTTCTGTTTCTCTGGAGAACACTGACTAATACTCACCCTGAGATTTATTCTAATTATAAGGGTTTTAGTCACATCCCACTCCAACTAACACATGGCCAAGGAGTCAGAATATGCCAATGCATTCAGCTGCAGTCCTATGTTTCATTCCTTAAATTGGGGGGTGGAATCCACTTCTCTGAAATCTCACCGATTCCCCAATCAGAAATTACAGATTATTATGAAAGGAGAAGACAGGCAGGAGTGTCCACAATAAACATTAATGCTATTTGACTCATCCACGGTGCACAAGAACATTCGGTTTGCACACATTTAAGCGTAGGTCAGCATTAACTCAATGTTTCTTAACTATAAATATGAAAAGAATTAATGAATTTAATTAAGGAACTGCAAAGTCTCTTCAACTATATTAATATAGGCTCTAAGTACTTTCTCTGAAGAAAATAGCTCCATACCTTCATTGTTCTCTTTTAAACTCTTTTGTCTAAGATCAAATTATTGTTGTTAATTAGTATTATTTCACACTAACGGGAAGGGGGAACTGGTCTGAGCCCTGTGAGGGACTCAAAGATGCGAACACACATGACATGGAGCAAACACAAGCAACCAAGATTTTCAGCCCAACCTTTGTGCTCCCAAGGCCCCGGCGCTGCTCATTCAAATATGTGTGTTAAATCTCTCCAAAGCAATCACAATTGTCTTATTTGCGTATAGTTAATAAACAGATTCCCCTTTCGACCAGAGTGACTCAGGCAGTCACACGTTTGGGTCAAGGCAACAATAGGATCTCAGTTGTCTGCGAATGCTCCTGTCATCTTTGATGAGACCAGGAACTCTCCAGGGCTACTCCTGGTCAAGGACTTTGGGACGTGTCCATATTTCTTCAGAATCTTTGACCTCACGTAAAGCCAGATGAGCAACATGCCTTATTTCCCACAAGGGCTCGAACTTTGCATTTCACATTTCGGATCTAAAGTCACTCATCTGAAAAGTGAACGAAGGGGTCTCCTCGTTTAGTCCAGAGGAAGGCTCAAAAGGCAAAGGGCAAAGCCATCAGTTACTACAAGGCAGACTGAGGGGTGAATTCCGTGTTGTTGTGGCCAGACCCCAAACACACAGCCCATACAGCCCTCAAACGTGATTCGTCAATATGCTGAGAAGGGAAAGGGTGGGGAAATGCTGAGCTGGACATTTCACGTGCTTGGTTTTGTGGCAAAAGGTCCTAGGCCTGTCGATCACATTGCTGGAGAAAGTCTCTGACTTTAAGTGGGACCTGACCCCTGCGGCCAGCACCCAGTGAGGTGGGTCCCTGACACAGTGCCCTGAAGCCCTTCACCTCACCCTAGCCTGTATCCTGTTTCCAGCTTGTCTCTTTTCTCCTCACCCTTTCTGACACTTTCACTATTTCTCTCACGTGTGTCTGGTATTACGTAATTCGTAGTCACCTGTGATAAGTGTCCAGCTGAATCCAGGCCAGGCCCAAGGACCATAACCCAGCCCAAGCGCTAGGTCTGCCTGGACTCCAAAGAGGATGCCAACAGCCAGAATGCCTCAATGTGTAAGTTAAAAAGAAAATGATTTAATTAACCAATTAATTAAATGCAATTTAATTAACTTAATTAAATGTGATTTTAAGTTATATCTACCTCTCTCTCTACACACACACACACACACACACACACCTCACTCAGAGAACTACTATAGGACACAGGAGATAAAGGTTTATTTGAATGCCTTCCTTTTTCTCTCATTCCCATATATTAAAAATGAAAGTTAACTATACTTTCCTGGAATTCCTAGTCTATTAAAAGTACTAGATGGTGTAATTTGACAATGTATGGATTTTCATTCTGAGAATATTGCATTCCTGGAAACCACTGGATTGATGCATAATTGTCCAATGGCCAAGGTAGTGTAATGGATAAGACACCCAGCTCTCTCTGACCTAAGTCGGTCATCTGTCTTGTACCTCCCAGACAAAAAAAAAATAGAAATAATAGTTCATCCATAAATATTTAGTAAGCAATTATGAGGTCTTTCTAAATTATTTTAAAATCTACAAGCATGATAAACCACTTGATGGACTCCTACCACACCCATGAAAAGAGGAGAGCTTTATTTTCCTGAAGTCTGCACAAATTTAAGGATATGGGCCCCATAAGAGAGTTAATAGTTACTTCCCATCTCTTTCATTCCAATTATAACTCAGTGCAATATCCAGGGAAAATCGACGGAATGGCCCTAGTTGCTGGGTGCTGGGCTACTGGTTTCTATTTCCTAGCGGAATCAAATTGGGGAGCAGAGAATATTCTTGAAAATATACGCTTGTCGTTTAGGCCATGTGAACCCCGAAAGGGCATGGTGCCCTGGAGACACGTGGCTCAGGGAGGATCAGAGCTGCACTCTGGCCCCGTGTTCCTTCTGCTTTCCTGCAATGTCCCTCAGCGGTCGGGGACAGATGAGAACAGTGACCGGCACGTTAGCTGCACCTGCCACTCACCCCTGCTGGAGCTTCTCTCCAGAAAACACACATGGCATTTCGGTTCTTAACATGCTCTATCTTTAACACAGACCGAGGATAGAGCCTCCACCCTTTGCCTCCTTCCAAACCTGTCCTAGCACCTCACATGAAGACACTCGAGACGCCCAGATGCATCCCCCGCACCCCTTGAAGGACTCCAGGTCTCTGCATCTCCCAAGCAACCCACATCTCTGTGTAGACAAGGACACAAGCTGAGCAAGTGACAGGTATTTACAGGAAAGAAGGGACTCCAGTCAGACGGGAGGATGACTGATTTGTCACCAAGGGTGACCCGGCTGATAGACATGCCTAGGGCCTGATAGAAGAGCCCAGGACCTGTCTGGGAGGATGAGGCCACTGGGAGCCACAGAAGGACCCACAAAACTGATCTCAAAAACTTCTTCCATTCACAGTCTCACTTACTGACTCCCAATATATCCTGCCATGCAACCGCTTGGTTTCAGCACCCCCCCCCCCTTCGCATGTCTTTCCAGGGAACGCTCCTTGTATGCTAGGTGTCTTCAATCCAAACTTTATTGCACAACCTACACTGCTGGCCTCATGATGGATCAAATGGTAGCTCCGCAGGGGAGAAGAATCCTCGAAGGTGGCACAACTCTTTTCCCAAAGGAGCAAATAAAGGAGAATAAAGTAGAAGAGCATGAAACTCAACAGCAGAGCCCAGGAAGAAATCAGTGATAGAATGACCTTCAGAGATGAAGGGTCCAGGGATCTTGACAATGAGGATGAAAAAGAGAAAAGAATGAAAGGAAGAAAAATCTGGTAGCGCATCTGGAGGAATCATGTTGTGGGTGCTCCATGGCGCAGGGACGCTGCTCTCTGTCACCTTCGCAGCTTTGGTAATGGACGCTCTTCCTGCTCCTGAACCCCACTGTCCCCCTTCCCCGGGTCACTTTTACAATCTGCGGTCACTGCTCATATCCTGCTCCAGGGACACGTACATGCATTCCCGCCCCCCCCCAAATGTGGGCCTGCGACTTTAGAAGACTCAAGATGAGTGAAGTGTCACCCTGCATTGATTTGTCATAATGAAGTCTACTTCCTCAGGGTCTACTCTTAGCAAAAGAAAGAACAGGCGATGCGTCCTGTTCCCAGGAGCCAATCTACCCAGGTAGGCAGGGGTCACCACCTGGCCGTTCTACCTCTGGTCTCATTGGGTTGGCCTCTCTCAAAAGAAAACCAATTTCCATGCAAAGTGTAGATTGTATTGGCTCTATCAAGGATGAGCTGCAGGTCAATGACACACACGCCAAAAAAACAAACAAACAAACAAAAAAAAAAAAAAAAACAGCCTTTTAAAAAATCAAATACTTACACAGCTGTCTCGTGCCCAGAATCGCCCTTATGTATGTGACAAACACTTGTTGTCTAACTTCATGGCCGTTCTGTGAGGTGGATGTTGCTAGGCCTCCTTTACAGAAGCCACACACAGTTAAGTGAGCTGAGTAAGGCCACTCATTAAGCATGTGGGTGGCAGGGAGTCTGGGACCATTCTGCACATGGGTTGGAGCCTGGGGGGAAAAAAAAAAGAAGAAAAAGGAAGGAAGGAAGGAAGGAGGAAGCAGAAGGAAGGAAGGAAGGAAGGAAAGGAATGGAGGAGGAAGGAAGGACAGGAAGGAATGAGAAAAGAAAGACAGAAATGAAAGAAAGAAAGAAAGAAAGAAAGAAAGAAGAACAGAAAGAAAGAAACGAAAGAAAGAAAGAAGAAAAAGAAATAAGAAAAGCAAGAAAGAAAGAAAGAAAGAAAGAAAGAAAGAAAGAAAGAAAGAAAGAAAGAAAGAAAGAAAAAGAAAAGAAGAAAACTGTGTTATTTGAAACGCAGATTTATTGTATCAAATTAGTTTATTGTCACCAAAAGGAAAATGTACTAAATATTAAGAATGCAATTTAGAGGTTATGTCTTTGAATTGCATGTTTGAAGTTATATAATCCAGTTTCTTAGGCAACAGATGAAAGCAACTTAAACGGCCCAGCGTCATGTAACCTTTCAGAGCATTTTGCTTTATGGTTTTATCATAGCTGCTTTTTTTCTCCCCATGAATACACACGAGGCCTTCAAAATAAATTGCTGTCAAATAAGCAATGCAATGTTTTATGTTCTGGTTTTTGAAGAAATCTTTACTCAATTCTGTGCTACATCTAAAGATGTAGAATATTGTAAAATAAGGAGTGATTTGTGGCACACTTCAATGAAATTTAATAATTGAGGATTGTTTGCATAAGAGCCCCAGAACGGGGTGGAGGCGTAGCAGGGCGTTATCTTAAAGCAGCAGCAGCCACCGAGATAGTCAAGGGGGACTCAAACTGGGACCAATCACTCTTGTGCAATATCGCCACGCAAAGCCCGCCAGCGCCCAAGAGCAAGGACAGACGCTGTGCTTGAAATGGGGATGGCGGGAGAGGCACGGAGATGGTCCAGCCCGGAACCCCTAGAGTTGTGGAGGACAGTCCAGGTTTGAAGGGGAATCCGCAACACTCCCATTCAGTCAGTTGCACTCATTTGCCCTATTACGTATCTTCTTATGTCTCAAACCGTGGTTTTGGCGCAAGCCACTTAACCTCCCCAAATGTCATTTTCTTTGGCTGCAAAGTGGCAAAAGCACCTCCCATCCCAAGTCTGTAGTAAGGAGTAAGTATCATTACCATCTCTAGGGGGGGGCGGTGGAGGGGGGCGGTCTGCAGAGTCTGACTTTGGAACCTCCATCCTCCTGACACTCACTCCCTGAGTGACTCTGGGACTCTCCAAGCCCGAGCGTCTTCATCTATAAATGGAACAGCGACGATCTGTAGGTGATTATGAGGATTGCAGGAATCGATGCTTGTGAAGGACACTAGCCCTGCGCCTTCAATAAAGTGTTCCTGTCGCCGTTACCATAATGATGGATTTCATGCTCACACGTTTAACAGGTCATTTTTGACTTTTAACTTACTCTAACACTGTGCACATTGACTTTGGCCAACACTGATCCGTGTCATTGCCCTCGGTGACTCGTGTGGAGAATCACAAAGGTCCCCTTGCCGCCACACAGTGGAGGCAAATGGCCCATGGGGTCCACCCACAGGAGCGGGCATGGTGCAGTGACAATGGTCCACTCCCTCCTGAACCAACTCCCCGTGAACGAGTGTGTCACCCTTGGATCCTACCAGCCACTGGCCAGCCATTAGTTGTCTAGCGCACACGCAGCATTTAAGATTTCGAATTCTTCTGAAATGTAGTTTCTGCAGGTACCTGGACGTATGTCTTGGCAAAGGGTAACTTCGGAAGGGTCGCCTGAAGCCTTAGCGGCCAGAGAAGCGTAGCTTGCCCCCTCTGCCTCTCAGAGGACTTGGGCTTCATTGTCCCAACAACCACACCCCAACGCTCCTCACAAGTCTGGGAGATGGATTTTGAAACAGCAAGCAATTTTCAGCCCAAATCTACCCAAATGGAGACATTTGCCCCTGCTCGGAACTTGTTTAGCCAACACAGGCTACGTTAAGGGAACGGACGTTAGATGCGGAAAAATAAACTAAATTCGATTTTGCCTTCTCTCTTCAGGAAGCACCACCCATAAATAAAAAGGGCTGTTTCCCTTTACAACATGTGAGAAAACATTGCACCCTCCTGCCTGTTCAGTGAGAGGCTGTGTTCGTTCTCACCGAGGGCCTCCTGTCACCATAGCCCTTACACAGGCCCAGCGAGCATGTGTGAACTCCACCCCCTGGCTACCAAACGGTAAGTGTAAAGCAAACCCTGGTTTCATAGATTTCTGTTATTTTACAATTTCACCCTGTAGTGTTTCAGTATCAGGCACTTATTATTGCCCCAACTTTATAAATGAGTACGCATTAGTGTAAGACGAAGAGGCCCACCCAAGTGCTAATGAGTACTGCAGAGCCCCCGACATATAGGTGGGGCAGGACTAAGGGCAGGACCCAGGTGTCCCACCTCCCGGCCTGTGAGCCAAGATCCCAGTACCCAGGCTGTTGGGCAAGGTGCTTACATCCTGAGGCTTTCCACGCCTTTGAGATAAGCTCCGAAATTCTTTTTTTTTTTTTAACTATAGCCAAAATTCTATTCTCCCATATTATTTTTTACCCTTATTTTATTAATTTTCCTTCCCTCCCTGACCAGTTTTATTGAGATCTGATTGACAATTAAGACTTGTATATAGTTAGGTTTCACGACGTGAGTTTTTTAAAGGTGGACAATGTGATAATTTAATATACGTATGCACAGCGAAATGATCACCACAACCAAGTTAATTAACCCACCCATCATCTTGCATGGCTACCTTTCTCGTGTGTGTGGTGAGAATATTTAAGACCTCCTCTCCCAGCAATCTCCAATATCCAATTCAGTATCAACTACAGGCATTATGCCTTACATCTCCAGAACGTGCCTTCTACTGAAAACGGGTATACTTAGACCAACATCTCCCCGTTTCCTGCACCTTCCATCCCCTGGAAATCACGATTCTATTCTCTGCTTCTAAGAGTTTGACTTTTTTTAGATTTCGTGTATAAGTTGTGATATCATGCAGTATGATTTTTTTTTTATGTGTCTGGCTTATTTCACTTGACATAATGTCCTCCAGGCTCATCTAGGTCTTCACAAATGACAGAATTTTATTTTATTTTTTTTTAATTTTTACTTCTTTTCCATTTGAAAGCAGTCATTTATTAACTGATCAGATTACAATCATAATCATGGTACATACCTTAGTTCATCCTTCTAATAAGCCTATTGATCTGGTCTTCCCTGTTGCCAGCATCTCCACCTTCTACAAAATGAGTGGCCTTTTTCTTCATTTTTTATGGCTGAATAATACTCCACTGTGTGTGTGTGAGAGAGATTGTGTGCATACATACAACTACAGCTGATGGACCCTTGGGTTGTTTCCATATCTTGGCTATTGTGAATATTGCTGCAACGCACATGGCAGTGCAGATAGCTCTTCAAGATCCTGATTTCATTTCCTTTGGATACATATCCAGAGGTGTGATTGCTGGATCATATGTTCATTCTATTTTTAATTTTTTAAGGAATCTCCATACTGTTTTCCCCAGCCGCTGCACCAATTTACATTCCCAGCAACAGTACGCAAGAAATTCTTAATTGGGCCCAGGGCCCAATGTGACCTGAGCCCTGCCTGTCCCTCAGGGCCCTCAGGGCCTCACCCCCACTCTCCTGCACGAGGTACAAGCCTCCAGCCACAGGGCAACACGGCCTCCAACTTGCTGGATGTTCCCTTCCTGGTCCTACTCACTGGACCCTTATTCTCTTCAGAGATGCCTTTTGCTTCCCACGTGAGTACATACACTTTTCATTCCCAGTACTTGTCACCATGAGTATTCACGTAAGTGTTTTTGTCATTATTGCTATATCCTTCCTTACCACTCAAAACATACACACACACTTTGAATCTACAAGCTCGAAGAGGACAGGGAGTCTGCGTTGTGTCACATTCGCACCCAGTTGAAGCGCACAGAGCCTGGGACCTAGTAGGCACTCAATAAACACTTTGCTGATTCTGAATGAAGATGATACGCTATTCTGACACGGATAAAGGAGAGAAGAGAGAATTTTAAAATGGGTCTTCCTTTTAAAGATCTCTTTTTAATCATTTATAACATTTGCCCCCTTTTTTTTTCATTTAGATATTAATTCTTCATGACTAGATTCTACCCAAAGACATTCCTTTGAAGCTAGGAGAAGATGAGGGTGGGGGTGGTGGGGAAGTTTCAGTAATGTTTCTATTTTGTGAAATCTGAAATGGTACAGTGTCCAAAACTCCCGATTTCATTTTGAGTTCAAGCACTTCAAAGAGAAGTTCATTTATAAAACATCATATCTCTCTGGTCATTCACTGAATATTTACAAGTACCAATCACTTTACTAGGAGGGTAGTTAATGCAGGAAAATAAGCATGACAGGGAAAATTAAAATGAGTTTCCACAGCCTCTTTGCTCCCATGTCCCCCATCATTCCCCCCTTGGTCACGCTCGACATCCAGCATGCTACACGCACTCAACGGAGAGCCTTCCGTCCCTGCAGCTCCATTCTTGAGTCTTTTCAAATCGGGCTGCCTTGAATTATACAAGAAAGGCAAAACATCTCTCGAGGAAAACAGATGGAAAGGCCAAGAAATAGAAAGCTTGCTTGGGCTGAGTCTGAGCAGGTTTTCAGGAGTTTTGGGAGAGGAAGAGAGAGACGAAGGCATCTGGCTGGCCATGCTGAGGGGGTTGTGGCAACAGGCAAGAAAAGATTTTAATCTTCTGTCTTTTATTTATGAACCAAGCACTTTTTTGCCATTTTCAAGAGACTGAGTTAAGATTTAAAATTATTGAAAATTCCATTTGGACTTCGAACGTGTTTGTCTATGCACCCATCAGAGATGGGTGCCCCTTCCACGCAAACTCAGCATTCCTCAAGTTCTAAGACACAGAGAGCCACACAAGGACGTTCATTTACAAGTGTCACAAATGAAAGCACCTAGCAATTATAAAATCCGATTTTCAAACTTTCCCAATCTGTCTAAAACACTAACAGTCATTGATTTGATCATGTGCCGGGACTAGCTGTATGTCTGAGAGCTAGAACAGGAGATAAGAGGAATAAGGCAAAGATTAAGTAGATAACTGTCTGTCAGGATCTTCCCACACAGTTAGGGGAGGTATGCCACATTTCTAAAGAATTGGCAAAATATATTATTCTCTACATTTTCTTTTAAGTTCTCAAAGATGGAAAAGGGTGGATAAAATGAATGAGAATCACCGAGATTAAGTTCTCTCAAAGCAGATTTAACTCGAGAAAAATGGACAGAATTTAAGTAGGTGGAAAGAAGAGGCGATTCACCAGGTGGAGGAACCACCCGGAGAGAGACTGAGCCTTCTGAGCTTGTGTGGTTTTCAGTCCCTGTCATTTTTTTTGTATTTTAATATTAAATCATTGCTAGCTTAGCTCCTGATGGAAACAGCTCATTGAACTGTTTGTTGAAGGCCACAGTGTTGACAGTGCCAACCAGCCCATTAGGGTTTGGGTGTAGACCTCAAGCACCATGTACAACGCAGCTGAAAGAGGAACCACTCATATTCCTGCTGCTCAAGCAAATCTATATGTAGCCCCCATGCCCCCAAGGTGCCCAAACATTGACACTTTATTGTTGTTGGTAGATTCTTTTCCAAGGGAAGCTGGGGATAAGTGGGGTATGTTTATCATAGTATTTTGCCCTAAGTAGTCAGAAACAGTATCACGGGACCAGGCAGAGGACACAGGGGCAGTGGGAACATCACTGGGGCGGGGGTAGGGAGTGGTTTCTGCAGAAGCTAAGAAGCGAGGCCCCTAATACGAGGTCATGGCAATGGACAGAAGGAACATCTAAATGTTCCAAGAACCCCAGAAAATGGCAGCTGGCCATTCACACTCTGGAATTTTTGACAAAATTCAAATCCGAACCTACAATTTTTTTTAACATTATCTATGACTGGTCTATACAAAGTCATTGCTTCCAAACTACTGCAACTGGCATCCGAACCAAATTCTCCAATTTTCCTGACTTGTCTCTACAGAACTGATGAGAATTTTAATAAAACACATAAGTTGGCTCTTTATTAAAGAATCTTCCCTGATGATTTAGACACTTTTAAAACAAAGGGAAAAGCAACAGTATGAGTCTCTATTTTATAACAAAATATGCAATCGAATGCTTAGATGAGTTCCCTGTCTGAAAGCCTTTTTACGTATGTAAAGCTATATTTTACTATTTGTACCCAACAATTTCCAGCAAAGAATATTCCTTGGTTTTTACTGAGGAAAAAGAACACCTTTGTTATTTACAAGGGCCTTAAAAATATTGATGAGCTCTTAAAGCTGATTCAGAAAGTCAGCATTTAATATATTTTGTAATTCAGCTACTAAAAGTAGTATCGGCTTCACAAATTTTTAAAAAATTCTTATGAGCCACATTTTCAGAGAAATTTTCCAGATTGCAAACAAATCTATAAAAATAACCTGACCCCATTTCCTACTGACCAAAGTGCTATATTCACAATGTTTTTAACTTCCCATGCTTTATAGGCCAACAAGCTCCGAAATCTAATAGAAAACCAACACCAGCATAGCAAAATGAGCGATGTAGTATAATCATCAAAGGCAAATTTTAAAATACTTCGATCTTGTTAAAACTTATAAACATCGGGGGAAAAATAGCTTCCTGTGTCCTATCTTCTGGAGATTAAATCAACATGGTTTTGCAGCACACACACACACACACACACACACACACACACACACACACACCTTTCTACTTCTTCCCTCTAGCTTTCTTTAAGTGATAAAACAGGCTCCAGCCAGAAACATCAAGAATAGGAACTATGTGAGTATATATTGAACTCACACTTCTATACAGCTAGGCAACGTTTGGTCATTCGAAGAAACACTAGCATTCAGATCACACCCACGGACAGCTACTCGGCTGTCAGAGAGAGTGCAAGCATGTGGAATCACAGAGCCGCAAAGATGCTCTATGTATTCACCATATAATCCCATCCCCTTTCCCCTCCTGCACATTTGATTCACATCCCACATCTGAGCAATTTCCCCTGAACCTCTGCCAGATGCCAGGGCAACACCGGGGTGCTGAATCCTCAAGGGGGGAGCTGGGAAGCCAGTCAAGCCATCAGCCCGGCAAAGGGCCATGAAATGAGGACTCCTGGCAGGGCCCGGGGGGTGGTGTCACACATCGTCCCTGGTCAGGAAGCAGCAATCTAGGAGATGATCTCGCAGGAACGTGACCAGAGGCCCCTGAGCCTGGGGAACACCGTCTCCACCAAGGCCCTCATGATAATCCCTGGCACTGAACTGCTGAAATATTCAGGAAGGTTAACAGCCAGATGCCCTGAGGAGTTAATAACAGAGCTTGAAAGCCTTTCTCCAGCTACATTTCCAACTCAGAGCCAGGTCGGCTTGTCAGTAATTAAAAGTCTCACTTGGTAGAAGCTTTATAAATGAATTGTTCATCTCAGTCAGCACTAAGGAGTAAGCATTCTACTTTCAAAACTACCAACCGAATCCAAAAGAGCCAGAATTAAACAGGTTTTGTTTTGTTTTTTCAAATGTAGCTTACCCATCCATCCATTCATCCATCATCTGTTGGTTCCTTTTCATTCATTGGTTCATTCATTCATTCACAAACACGTGTGATGTCTACTGTGTGCATAAGCCCTGGATCCACAGAAAACAGACCAGAAGGAGGTCCCCTCTGCTATTGCTGTCAACACTCAGTGCTCTTTATAATGAGCCCCTAAATTCCCAATCTGAAGATAATGCTCAAGCCATAGTCTTCTGAATTCAGCAGTCTCCTCCAAGTGGATGTTTCATTGATGTCTTTTTTCTTCATTGTCTAGAATGCCTTCTTCACTTCCCACCCCAGCAGTAAGCTCCCTGAGGCCTTCCTGCCCGCACCCCAGCGAGAAATGACCATTCCCCCCATCCTGCCAGGAAGTGAGGTGAACAAGTGGACTTCTTGCCCCACACACTACCACACGGTTGGTGATCCGCCCCCCTCTGCCAACCCCAGGGACCTTCTCAAGGGTGATTTGGCCCCTTATCTCCTTGCATATCTAGCACCTTTCTGCACATAGTAGATATTTACTAAATAACTGAGTTGATCCTCATTCTGGGCAGCAAAGTCACTTGACCTGCGTGTTCTCTCTAGCTTTGTTGAAACTGCTGAAACCAGAGGGGAGTAGCCAAAAGTAGGTAATAAAATACAAGCTGGGCCCTGGAGATACCCTGAATGTGGGGTGGCCACACAAAGATAAAATGTCAAGAGTATTCTCCAGGTCAGATGACCCTACATAGCTGATTGCATCTTTACCAATGAGAGCATTTGAAGGGTGAGGCAGTACCCGAGGGAGGGGAGGTAAGAAGGTGAGAAGAGAGAAACAGAGCAGTGGGAGTGCCGGGGGCCATGAAGGGGGAGGGCTTGGGCGGGGGGAAGGGCAGAGAACCATCCCAAGTGCCTGTGGTGCCCGGACAATTCCTCCTTGACAGCCAGTCTCATCAGGCCTCATCATGATAACCAGTAGGTGTGATTTCCGTAGCACAGGAAAATTGTATCCTTGGAATGTGGAATCAACCCAACACATTTAAATTAGTTTCAAAAGTAGAACTAGGCGGCAGGGTTTTCTAAACACACTTTCTCTCCCCTTCTCTTCTCTCTCTTACACTCCTCCCCCCCCAATCTACTCCCTCCCTAGACAGGCTTACTCTACTGGTAGCTTGAATTTGTGAAATCGGCTCTAATCTCCCTCAACCCCCCACCCCCCCACCAAATCCTCTAAAGGTATTATTTAAAGGTGAAAAAGAACAGAAGGCATCAGAGAGGAAGTTTTGGAAGTAGAAAAGCAGATGGGGTAAGTGACCCAGCAAACAGCAGGAAGTTCCTTCTTCAGCCTGAGTGTACAAAGCCCTGACTTCCATCAAGGAACCACCCAAAGGCTCCAGACCCAAGATGTCTGCCTCAACTACACAGAGGAACTCATGGTAAGCAGCCCCCTCTTCCTACAGTCCCCCCCAGGAAGCAGGCCAGGTCGGTAAGGACACAATGAGTAAATTCCCTGTGGGTGAGTTGCCCTAACACTGTCCACTGTGTCTCAAGACACTTGTCAAAAAATAAGGTTGATCCAAGATTGGTGTAAATGGTAGTGAGCACCTCCATCTGGGAGTAAGTAGGGACACGCTACCTCTTACAGCCATTTGTGAGTAGTAGAAGCTCGGAGTTAACCTAGAGGAAGCCCCTCTCAGCCTGTGTTCTTCCACAGGTACAGGAATCCCACCCAAGTTGCTGAAACGTAAGAGGGAAAGTGAGACAGGACTGCTGATCCCCGAGATTCGCTGAGGGCAGAGGTCACGTCTTAGGCTCTCATCTCCCCACACGGCAAGGCAAAAAGCAAGCACGGTACATCCTCATCGATGTGTGTGCTAATGTAGATCTTCATTAGGTTCACTTTTAAGCCTGTTGAAGTTACAAGCTTCAGTCTTCCTGGGGCGCCTGAGTGGCTCAGTCAGTTGAGCATCTGACTCTTGGCTGAGGCACCTGAGTGGCTCAGTGGGTTGAGCATCTGACTCTTGGTTTCGGCTCAGGTCATGATCTCAGGGTCGTGAGATCGAGCCCCCCATCGGGAATCTGCTTGGGATTCTCTCTTTCCATCTCCTTCTGCCCCTCACCCCCTGCAAGTGCCTGCCCGCGCTCTCTCTGTCTGCTCTCTCTCTCTCTCTCAAAGAGAGAGAGAGAGAGAAAGAAAGAAGAAAGAAAGAAAGAAAGAAAGAAAGAAAGAGAAAAAAAGAAGAAGAAAGAAAGAAAGAAAAGAAAGAAAGAAAGAAAGAAAGAAAGAAGAAAGAAAGAAAGAAAGAAAGAAAGAAAGAAAGAAAGGAAAGAAAGAAAGAAAAGAAAGAAAAGGAGGGAAGCAAGGAAGGAAGGAAGAAAAGAAAAAGAAAGAAAAAAAGAAAAGAAAGAAAGAAAGGAGAGCTTCAGTCTTCTTTAAGTAGAGATGGGTGAACAGTGAAGCCAACTCTAGAGCATCCTGTTCATCTGAACAATTAATGGAGAAAATAAAGTGATATCCTCCCCCCCCCCCCTTTTCATGTCCTTACGCCCTCATCTCATCAGTACTAAATTTTCAGCCAGTCAAACAAAAGTAAGGGAACACAGTGGCTTCCTGGAGCTCAAAGACACAGCTCAGCCTTCACTTGCTGTTGTGCAAAATGCATGAGCTAATTATACCCTAAGCCTCCAACACAGTAGGAAGGTAATAACCTGTAATATGGCTAATTTAGAGGTCACCCTGATCTGGTGGTTAAGAACGTATTTCTTCTTATTCACTTAAAAACTTAGCTTTAGCCCTCCGACGGAGCTCAAGCAGCATTTCAGATGGGTAAATACACGCAGTGCTCCCTGTCACATGGTGCCCCGGGCACGTACAGCACATTTGATCTTCCTCGACTCAAGGTGCTTCTCCATCAAGGCTGGAAGGAGAGGGCAAGCGGTGAAGGAAATGAAAAAGAATATTCTATAATGGAATTCCACTGTTTTTATTTCTGCATGAGTTGAAAAAGGCCTTCTCATAAGGAGACGTAATGTCAGGTAGACGTAATGTCAGGTACTTGCCCGATGTGGCACCGATAGCCCTCCTATTTGGAGACTGCGTGGCTGAGTCACCATTAGTCACAAAGGTAAACAATCTCTCTCTTAAAGGCAACGAGCCAGGCTAGATGGAGGGCAGAAGGACTTGGTGGCAAAATATTTCTAGTAGTAAGCTCCAAGGTCATCTTTTTCAAACAGAAAGAGCTGCAATTTTGCTCAAGTCAGCACAAAATATATCGACCACCAAATATTTTCAGGCACTAGAACAGGGGCTTGGGATGGTACTTTTACTGTCAAGCTGACTGGGCTAAAGGGATGCTGGGATGCTGGTAAAACATTATTTCTAGGTGTGTTTTGTGAGACTGTTTCTGGAAGGGATTTGCATTTGAGTACAGTAGGCGCAGGGCTCCCCTCCACCCCCCAGGATGGGCATTATCCAATCCCTTCAGAGGGCCTGAATAGAACAAAAAGGCAGAGGAAAGGCTACTTTGCTCTCTCTGCTTGGGCTGGAACATCATGTTCTCCTGGCCTGGGACATTGGAGCCCTGGTTCTCGTGCCTTTGGACTCAGACTGGGACCTACACCACCAGCCCTGGATTTCCAGGCCTTCAGATTCAGACTGAATTAAATATACCACTGGCTTTCCTGGTTCTCCAGCTTGGAGATGACAGACCACGAGACCCAGGAGCCTCCATTACTGTGTGAGCCAATTTCCCATAGTCAGTCTTCTCCTGTGTACCTATATGTACCCTATTGCTTCTGCTTCTCTGGAGACCCTAAGACACGGCTGTAGGTCCAGAGAAGTGTCACATAGGAGTGTTTGATCTTCCAATGGTAGGCACAGATGCTAAACCAATTGTCTTAGTAACTACAAGCATAGTGAAAGAGGTTGGTGCAAGGTCCCATGGGAGCAGATAATGGGCACCCAACCTGGGGTATGAGGTTCTGATTATGTACCAAAAGCCATACTATAAAGAGGTCTGGAGGTGTCCAAGCAACAGGACGATCATAAGGCTGACAGTTTCTTGAGGGCAGGAGTATGTCTTCTCATCTGTTTATCTTCAGCACGCAGGCCAGACGAAGCCTTGATATCATCAGAGCTCACTGGTAGCCGCTGACTGAGCTGTATTAAAATGAGCTGAGAATGTGAGGTCTCGCTAATGCAGCTGTGTTCCCATTATTTATTTATTTATTTTATTTATTTTTTTTTTTTGTTCCCATTATTTAAATAAGAGACTTGGCTAAATAAAAGCTAGGGATAAGAAATATTACTTACATTATGAATATATACAACATAAAAACACAAAATATACAATAGTGTTCCACATAATGTTATCATATAGAATATACAGCACCAGCTAAGCTGTAATTTCACATTATTATATACATTTGCCATGAGATCCCTTCACTCAGGGATCCTTCATTATTGAAACGGGAAGGATTTATGACTTGACCTGTAGAGATGCAAAGGGATTAGGATGTGGCAAAGGCAGCAGAAGAGAGCTTTGAAGATCCCCAAACAGAAACATAGAAAGAAAACAGGCAACATCTTCATTCTAACTCTTGCTCACAGGGTGGAAGGTGAGTACAGTGGCCTTCTTCCAAGGCAGCTTGCAAATTCTCCGAAATGTGCATAAAGCCCTGGTACCTTTCCAGGTTTCCTGTAGGAAGAAAGACTGGATCTCCAACAGGAGGAAAATGCTTTCCTTTGAGATCTTAAAGACCCGCCTGCCAAAGCCACACTCTCTTCCACTCTGACGTACCACTGACAAAGGGTAATTGGGACGTAAATCCTCTGGATCGGGCCCGCTGCCTTCCAAGCGACTCAGGTTGATCAGATCATTTCACCTCCGACGTGGCACCTCCTCCAGCGAAGCAAGTTATTATTTGGTCACCGTAGGATCACGTGCACCGTGTGTATGGTGAATTGAGGTCTTTACACAAAGGGGCTTTACATAAATAACTGGTATTGCCACGTTTCTATCTATCTTGATGTAGAGCGCATTTCAATCATGGTATTAGGAACAAAAGTAACGTGCTCGGTTATTGTTAGTCTCCATTTACTTCTTCTGGAGCTTCAAATTCAATTACATTCTGAGATGAACATGAAATCAATTGAACAGCTGGATGTATAGTGATCCTATTTGCCCAATTTTCTTTAAATTCCATGCTCTCATAAGATAATCAAATCCCAACATTCTGTGGCTTAACATTCCGGTGAACTTTAGAAGAAGAAAAGAGAATTATGGCAAGCACGCCCCCCCCCCCCGGAAGGATTTTAAGATGCAGAGTCTGTGTATACACAAATGTATACACACACGCACACGCATATACAAACATCCCAAAAAAATGGAAATCTAGCTTACTGGTTCATTCCACAAACATGTACTAACTAACACGTCCTGAAAGTATATTCGGCGGTCAGCAATGTCTCAGATCGTACGGCTATTACCTCGTAAAGATGGATTTACTTTAAAGGGGCTATCACCTTCTTTTTTGGCTCACTCAGCTTTTTTTTTACTGAAACAAATATTTGCCTACCATTGCAAGATGCAGCTTCACAAACGACTCCCCTAACCTTCCATGCTAGTCTTTAATTTACAGTCAAATGCTTCTATGTACAGGCTCAAAATCAGGACTAGGTTAGACTCGGGAGCGAGACAAGGGTACTTCCACAGGCAGGACCTACACGGAGGCTTCCACCAGCTGCGGAGAAAGTGCGTGACATTCTCTCGGGGTTCGGGGTTCTACGGTCGGTGGACGGAAGGCACAAGGCGGGGGGCGGGCGGGGTCGACCGTAGAACAAGCTCTCAGAACTGAAAATCAGAGGCGGCAGGAAAACAGAGCAAGGGGTGAAGCAAAGGGCAGTAGCGTCGTCCAAGAACGCAAGATCATGAACCAGGACCTATTCTGATATTCGGTGTCATTACTGGTTAATGGTATGGAGGGCGATTCCTCTACATTATGAAGCATTTCAAAATACAGTGGTTTGGGTTTTTTGTTTTGTTTTGTTTTGTTTTTAGATTTTTGAGATTTTTTTTTTTTCCTTATAAGATCTTCTTAAAAAAATCTCAGTTGAGTCTCTGTGAATCAAATGAAACAAAAGGATGTAATCAGCCTGGAAATTAGCAATCCCTGAATCGTCTAAAATGAGAAAAGAAAATTCTGGCAACTACATCGAGCAATACAGGTTCCAGTCCTGGCAACACGCTAGTACAGCGTATTATATGGATGATACTAAAGAGATGACTGATTGCTAAATGGACGGTTGGCCATAACCTCGCACGAGGTTACAATGATCAGTAGGAACCAACATGCTTGTACTAAAAACAAGTGAAGCCAAAATTAATCCTCTCCTCTTTGTACCAGAACAAATGGATCAAGAGGATTTCATCAGCATAACACAGCTGGATTCCAGGAACGTTTGACCAAGCCTCCCATGACATCGTTCTGTGTAAAACAGAAAGTATTGGGATAAATGGGAGAGGAATCAGGAAGTCCGAGGCTGGTCAGGTAGTCCTAACTCCCCAGTGTCCACGGACGGAGTCAAATTCTGATGACCACCTCAAGTGGCAAGCCTCCTGATGCCATTTTCCTTCCCAGTCCGACCCCGATTTGCCACTATCTCATTGTGGAAAACCCAAGCTAGGGGGTAGCCCCCATACGCCGGTGGGCTCCATCAGTGCTCACAAAGCTCCTCACATGTGGGTTGATGGGGGGTGGGGGGGTGGGGATGAAATAGATAGAGGTAAATACAAATCTAACAACGAGAAATCGCTGTGTCATCTGATTTAGTGAATCTGGGATCTTAGGATAGACAGGGTAGCTGGTTACTTATCATAATGACTAATGCACCGTGGTCTGGGTGATGGCATAACAATGTACGAGAACTATCCGCTCTCCCATCAGAAAAAAAAAAAAAAAGCCAAAAAACCCAAGTCATTTCAGGTTAGATGCAATGGGGCCAGGCAAGGGCTGGGGCATCCAGGGGCTCCCGGCCACAGAGCACACGAGGGTATCATCCTCATTCTGGGGGGGTAATGTGACTGGGCCTTTGACAAAGCTGAGCCAGACGAGAGGCGTGAGGGCACAGTGAGGAGAGAGCAGAAGGAGCAGATGACGCTGTGAAGGATGGGGAGCTCTGCAGATACGCCCGCCGTGACCTTTACCTCTGCCCCCACGAGCTGGAGGGTCCTGTGTGATGCCCCCACACACTACAAGACAAGAGTGGGATTGGGGCTCCTTAAAGGGAAGAAATTTCGGGGCCACTGGGTGGCTCAGTGATTAAGCATCTGCCTTTGGCTCAGGGTGTGACCCTGGGGTCCGGAGATCGAATCCCACATCGGGCTCCCTGCAGGGGGCCTGCTTCTCCCTCTGCCTGTGTCTCTGCCTCTCTGGGTCTCTCATGAACAAATAATTTTTTTTTTTTAAAGGAAGGATTTCTATGGAGTAGAGCATTTCAGAGGCGGAATGATCTGTCTTATGAGATAAACTTCTTGGACCTGAAAAAGCAAAGTGATTTCCCTGCTTTTAGGTTCTGGCAAAACCTTCCTCAAGCCTCTAAATGAAGCCCCAGAACCGCGGCCTCTAGGAAGACATAGCGACCCACCGTCCCCACCGTCCTTCAGATGTCGCCCTCCGCTGTGCGTGTCAGCGCTCTCTCCATGCACACTCCGCGGGGATCATGTACACACTACGCTGCAACCACAGGCCCTCCCGCCTCCCTCCCCAGACACAGCATCCAGGGAGGGAGCGGTTTGATCCGTCCCCAAGTCCAGGGCACCCAGTATGTCGTGATGCTTCGTGAATGTGGTGGAGTCATGCCACAGGTGCGAGTTTCAGCAAACGCAGACTCATTCACAATTAACTGCAGGAGGGATGGAAAAGCAAGAAACGGCATTAAAAATTAGTGTGTGGGGTTGGGGGGAGGGCGCCTGGGCGGCTCAGTCGGCTGGGCGTCTGCCTTCAGCTCAGGTCATGATCTCGGGATCCTGGGATCGAGCCCCACGTGGGGCTCCCTGCTCAGCAGGGACTCTCCCTCTCCCTCTGTACATGCTCCTCTTCTCTCTCTTTCCTCTCTCTCACAAATAAATAAATAAAATCAAAAAAAAAAAAGTCAGTGTGAAGCGTGAACACTGAAATCACAGAGGAGGGCACCTGGGGGGACGTAAAGATGTGGCTGGGCGCTCAAGCAGGGCCGATAAGGCCGAGAGGGCTTCATTATCCATGATGGTGCCCCTGACCACCTGCTGGGCCGCCTGCGACACCGCATCCATTGGCCATGTCGTTACTTTTATTTTTTTTTTAATTTTTTTTAAAGATTTCATCTATCTATTCATGAGAGACACAGAGAGAGAGAGAGTGGCAGAGACACAAGCAGAGGGAAAAGCAGACTCTATGCAGGGAGCCCGACGTGGGACTCGATCCCGGCATCTGGGATCAGGCCCTGGGCTGCAGGTGGCACTAAACCACCTGCATAAGGCCACTAAGTCACTGGGATCTCTCTGCTGATTCCCAAGGACTTTGTCCCAGCAACTCCACACACACACACACACACACACACACACACACACTGGGAGGGGGATACATAAAGTGAAAAAGTCACAGTAAAAGAAAAATCTAAATATGGAGAATGAGTGGAAGCCAGGAGTGGAGCTGCGCCGCGCGCGGGATGCGTGTGACAAAGGGCAGTAGGTCGTGGAGGCAGGGAGAGCCCGAAGACTCGGCCCTGGGGCCGTGCATTTTCCCCAGAACCCTCCCGCTTAGCCTCCACCCCCTATTCATTAATCATACAACCACGGGCGACTTCGGTATCATGTAGGCCACGTGGGAGCTAATGGCGACCTCAGGGAAGCAGGTGGCCCGTCTGGTCGTGTGTCACTGCGTAGTGTTCCAAATGCAGTCCGTTGGGCTCTGACACAACCCACGTGCTCCTGAAATAGGCAAAACCGCACAGGAGAACCCCGCGGTTGCAGAGCAAGCTGGGCAGTAGGACAAGAGTCCAACGCTTCGTCGGTGACACATTTTTAAGAGGGAAATCTCCATGAAAATGGCAGCGTAACACCCGATGGTTCAAGATACGTCGGTGCCACAACAGGCTCCTGGCGTTTCGGGGAGGCGGGTCTCCGGAGCCCAGGTGGGACAGGGCGCAGGGGGACTGCGGGGCTCACCACGGGCTGTCACCTGGAAGCGGCCGGGAGCATCCGAGGTGCGTGTCCGCGTGTCCTACGCCGCGACGGTGCCGGCCAGTCGCGCTGCGTGTCCTGCGGGTGAAACCGTTCCTAAGCCAATTTGAAATTGCATTTTGCTCAGATTGGATCCAAATGTTGCAACTGCATTGGAAAAAGTCTGCATTTTTCAAAACAAGCGTAAGAGCGGAATTGGCTATAATTCCATTACTATAACTGATAAGCTGTCGTACACGTGTCATCTCTGCTTATGCATGAAAAATAGCTTATGAAATACTATTGTTACGAGTAGTCCCTGCCCTACCTCCCAGCTGGAGAAACTGAGTCCGGAGTAACCGGGGGTCTCTTCGATATTGGTCAGCTACCAGCAGCTGCCACATCTCAGACACAAGTCTTCTCTCAGCAACTCCTCTGTGCTTCTCCCAAAGTATTTCCCACGAGGCCACTCAAGCTCATTTTTTTATTTTAAAATTCTTCTCCTTAGGGGCGCCTGGGTGGCTCAGCAGGTTAAGCATCTGTCTTCCGCTGGGGTCATGATCCCACGGTGCTGGGATGGGGTCCTGCGTGCACTCCCTTCCTAGAGGGGAGTCTGCTTCTCCCTCTGCCCTCCCTGCTCCTGCTCTCTGTGGCTATCTCTGTCTCTCTGTCTCCTCTCTCTCTCAAATAAATAAATAAAATTTTTAAAAAATTAAATTAAAAAATACAATAAAATCCTTCTCTTTATCCCATGCACGCACACACACAAAGTATTGCAAAAGAAAAAAAAAATTCATTTTAATAAAAGGGAAAAAAGGGAAGCAAAAAATCTGCAACATCCATCATAAGTTTATAAACCTTTAAAATGCCTAATTTCTCATAAGATATACATTTCATGTGTAAATAAAGAACTCTATCCTCATATCACACTGTCATCACTTCCTGGCTGTATAGAATGCTACTTATCAACAGATGTATTTATACATTTGAAGTTATATTTACAAGGATTCTAAGTTTAATATGTTACTGACTATATCTAAGTTTGTTCCTTTTTGGACCAAATTTTTATAGATTGAAAACCCATCAAAACATTCATTTTAAAAACCCACAGGAAAAAAAAAATGTATGTACCTACAAGCCTGGGCAGGGGAATCGTCATTCGTTCACTCAGTAGATATACACCATGCGCTGACCCTCCCGAGAGCTGCTCTGGGGACCAAGAATGTGGGGTTTCACGCAGCCCAACAAGCACCCCAAGTGCCTGGTCTCTGCTGGAAGAGATGCTGATTTCTCTGGGCACAACCCTGCAGATGCCCACGCAGATCGTTCCAGCGAAGGGGGGGAGGTGCTGTAGCAAAAGTGAGCAAAAGTGTGCAGAATGCTAGAGAAACAATGGACAGGTGAGCCCACCTGAGCGGGGTGAGAGCCGGAGAGCCCCAGAGAGGTGGTGACCCAGCTCTGAGTCCTGAAGGGGCGGCCCACGCGCGCAGGTGGAGGTGTGAAGCGGGCATGGGGCGAGCGAGCCGCATCAGCAAAGTGCAGGCTGAGCCCAGGAGGTACGATCAAAGTGCTGGGCCTCCCGGGATTCAAAGGAGCCTTGAAGTCTTTCTTCCAAACAACTTCTAAACACCTGAGAGGGCTAACGTCTGGCTTTGACACTGTCTCCAAACACGGTTTTCAAATGGAAATATAGATACAATTTTGATTATCATTTTCATAAGACGGAAAATACAGAAAGAGAGCAAGGTTCATTATGTAACTACATCCAAGATGCATGCATTTTACTACCTACCTAAGGGGGAAGAAAAAGATGTTTGTACACACAAGGGAGCTAAACGGCATAATAAGCATCTTTAAGAACGGTCCAGGCCTGTGGAACCCACCCTCCAAGCTGAGGTCCCTGCTGTTTGCTACCCTGGGAGCACAACCTGTCCTGTTCCAACCCAACTAGGCTCCTTCTCCATGACTGGCCCCGCTGGAGCAATGGCAAGCTAACCTGCAGCCTTTATTTTATTTTTATTTTTTAGTTCTTCAAGTTTGTTATTGTTCTTGTTTTTGTTGTTGTTGCCATTCAGCACTAAAGCTGCCACAGACGCCGTGTCAACCAACGGGCACGGCTGGTTCCAAGACGTGTCCATGCACGCTGAGGTTGGTGTTTCACGCCATTTTCATGTGTCATAAAATAGTACTCCTCTTTCTGATTTTTTTCAACCTTTAAAATGGGGAAGACCATTCTTAGCTTGGGGGCCGAACTTAAAAAGGCGGTGGTGAGCAGAATTTAGCTGTGGGCCGAGATTTGCCAACCCCTGTTCTACAAGGCTGAAGTTCTTATGTGACAAACTGGCCGAGTGAGCAATAAAGGCAATTATGCTTTTGGATGAGAAAAGGAAAAAAAACAACAACAAAAAAACAAAAACAAAAACAAAAACAAAAACAAAGGACAGTTCCAAAGTTTTGAGGAAGCTGTTAGTAAATGCTCTTGTCCAAATGATTGCCCACCCATGTGCCACCTGTTAATGACAATCATTAGGGACGATGGATAGAATCTGAGCAACAAGAAGGGTTGAAGCAAACCATGAAAGTGGTGTCATAACTGTTTGCCCGCTGTCCTATGGGATCAGGAACCAGGAAGGCATCCGAGTCCCGTCAGGGAGGGAAGCACGAGTGTGCTTTGTTAACCTCAGCGAGCACCATCCCTGGAGGGCAGTAGGCCCTCACACAGGGTGAGGGATGCACATCGTAGTCCGAGCGAGAGAAGAGGAATCCAGGGCTTCTTTGGTCAAGAGGCTGGGGAGCTGTCAGAGGCACAGCTGGTGCCTCTGTGTGATGAGAAGGGACAAAAAATTATGTTCTCGGGGGCAAAAGAAAGCAATAAGGCTGTCTACATTTGACTCCATGCTCCAAGCCAATATTGAGGCTATTCAGTTGGGACAGCATCATGTAACACTTGCAACATGTCAATTCCAATAATCACACTATGGCTAACCTGGGAGATTTCCTTGAGACCAATAACACCCCGTGAAACACCCTGGACACCACATAATGGATAGAATAACAGAGAACACAGTGAAGATTGATAAATGTTCAAGATATGCCTCCTCCTCCCCCAAAATGTGGAGAATTCCACTAAGTGGGTCATTAGGGCCAACCAGCCCGAGCAGGAGGCTGTGATAATTTAGGGGAAAAAAAAAAAAAGCCCAAGACAGAAAGAGACCTTCTTATATGAGCAAAGTCTCTGCAACCCAAGGGGAACAAAAAGGTTGGTAATAAAAGCAGGGCTCCTCCTGTCATAAGGTATGAGCTACACTGTCCATCCAGGGGTTCTCAGTGAAGGGATCAACAAGCAGAAGAAATCCAGCCCATGCATCTAGCAATGGGGGCTCCCAGGCAGGAAGCTTGCTACCTGGTTGAAACTGAACGTCCCTCCATGAATACCAGTCTCTTGCTACTATAGGAGCTGAGCAGTCAGGATGCTACCTTAAGGCAGAGCAGTCCTTCACCTCTCGTCTGCTGTGACTCCACGTCTTGATTTGAGGACCTTTAAGAAGAAGGTGGCATATGGCAAAGCCCTCCCTGTCCCCGGGGGAACAGAGAACTTAAGCGTCAATGAAGGGATACTGGGATAGTGGTGAGGTTTCTCCACCCACCCCCGCCCCCCCCCACCACCAAGCAGAATCACCTTTATTGGAGCACAGGATGAGGTTTCTTTGCCTACAAGGGCTGAAATGACTAGCTTACCAGATTCTTTCAATGAACAAGGTCCATTCACTTAATTGAACAGACTTGGAAATGGTTAAAAATAGAGAAGGAAAGGAACTTTAACCATCTGGCAGGTCTTTCACAACCCTATAACGCACTCCCACATGTGTAAATGGGGTGGATGGTTTTCTCAAAGAAGATTGATTTTTATTTGTTTGTTTGTTTGTTGTTTGTTTGTTTGTTTGTTTAGAGGTGGAGGAGAGAGAGCTGGGGTGGGAGGCAGAGGGATAAGCAAGCTCCCCGCTGAGCAGGGAACCCAATGCGGGGCTTGAACCCAGGGCCCTAAGATCATGAACTGAGCTGAAGACAGATGCTTAACCCACGGAGCCACCCAGGCACCTCTGGTGCGGATGTTTTACATGTTTAACCATCGTGCTCATAAAGTGCAAAGGTGAGTTTGCTAGTTGAGAAATACCACTTGCTGAGAAATGATAGGAGGAAGAGGACGTAACAGACTGCCAACTCGGCTGCCTTCCCGTCTATACAACAAGAGCAATATAGAGCTTCAGGAGACCAGGAAATCACAGCCTGATTAATGTCAGCAGGTATTGAGACATTCAATATCTCAATCCAATAGCCCATGTAGCCAGCGAGAAAACTAATGAGACCAGAAGATTACAGTGGATTACTGCCCACTGAATTAAGTGGCTACTCCTACAGCCCCAGCTGTTCCAGCCATTGTGACTGTAACGGAATCAAATGCACAAATAGATAGCACCTAATATGCCTTCTCGAATAGTGCTAATGCTTTTTTCTTGATCCTGTTGACACCAGAAGATCAAAATCCTTACTTAGCTGGGACCCTGATACACATGCATTGTGCTGCTACATACCCATATTCCCCCTGCTATATGCCACCAGTGGATTGGCAAAGACACACAGCCAGAGATTTAGTTCCACTAAACCCAAAGGCATCAAGTTCATAGGTCTCAAAAAGAAAAAAAAAATGGTAGTAGTTTTGCAGCAAATACTAACTCACACAAGACCCCATGCATGGCTCACTAACCTGATAAGATTTAAAAAAAAAAAAAAAAAAGCCCAAGTCAGATTCTTGAAAACAGTGGAAGTAAGGCACAAAAGTCGATCCCCAAAACCATGAAGGAAAATATACTCTGCTAACAGAAAGGAAGCCCAGCACGTAATTGGATAATTTGAGTACTGGAGACAAAATGTGCCTCATGTAAGCATTTTGTTGAGTCCTATGAACAACCCGACAAGAAAATCTACCAAATTTAGCTGAGAACCTAGTAGCAGGCAGTTCCACAGTCTGAGCAATCACAGCCCTGGGGCCTGCACACCAAGGACCTCTGGTAGCTATGACTGGAGCCTCTAGCAAAGGGAGCAGCCACCATGTACAGGTGCACTCTGAGATGCACCCTCAGCCTCTCCAATGTAGCCACCTACCCACTAAGTCCTTTTGAGGAACAGCTACTGAGCTGCTAGCAGGCACCTAAGTAGTTCCTTACAGAGTTCCACCAGGTAGTCATGCACCCAGGCATTCCTCCCTTGGTCTGGGTCCATTCAGAGGCTAACAACCAGGTTGAAAAGGCAAAAAGTCTCCTCTCATTGAATGGAAACGATACACGCAAGTGCAAAGCAAGTCTAGTCCTATCCGTAGGTCCTCTTTATATAAAAGTTTGCGACCTCAGCTTTAGAGGCCAACTGTTCCTCCCCCGATCACTGACTGGAGCATGTTTGGCTATCTAGGGGACTCACTTCCAGACAGCCACTGAGTGTGCTCATGTAGGCTTTACCCAAATTAAAAGACAGTGGTGTCCACGGGGTGGCATCAGGCATCCCATCTCGAGGACAAGTCCGGATGAATGACTGGTTAGTCAGTACAAGGGCCCAAATTAAAAGCCTTTACCCTTGCTTAGACAATGCTCCTGGGGATCAGCATTTTCTGTTTTCATGGATTGTTGGACTGTGGCTGTTAGATACTAGTGTGATGATGGCCTGGAATATTAAAGACACCTCTCTGTGGGACCTCAAGGCCATTGCCATCATACCATGACACGTTTATATGACCTATGGAGACATCATCTATCTCACCACGGGAAGGATCAATATCCAGAAGATACTATTGAGAACAATGGAGCTGAGCAGAACTGCAGAGCCCAGGTGGCCAGTTTTGCTCTCTGGATTCATCTCTGGACTGGGCCTCTCAATCCTGCTGCCATAACCCAATGGGCTCAAAGGATGGACCTCCATCTCTATGCTAAGGAGGCCACATTAGGCTTACCAGGATTGTCCTACCTGACAGCAGTTGATGTGACTTCCTACAAGTGAGCTAGGACATATATTCAAAAGGGACCCTACCCCTTCTTGTCAAATAGAAAGACAAATAGGTTTTCTGTTACCACCTCATGGCAGGATCCAATATGCACTGACACTTAACTCCATCGCAGAATTGCTATTTCTGTGACAGTAGCACACTGTAACCACACAGTTGTAGCACATGAGTCTAAGCTGGCCCGTGTCTGTGGTTATCCAGACAGGTGTAACCAGACAGTGGCATATAGTTTGTGGCCAAAAGGAAAAAAAAAAAGACCCAGACCCATGACTGATGTCATGGCATGTGATGGACATTCTCCAATCATCACCAAGAGCCTGAATGGACTTTTTAAAGACTCAACTCATAAATATTAATGGACCGATCTCATTATCAACGGTATGAATGATACTTCTTAGCCAGGCTGTGTGAGCATTAGAGGTGGCTGTCCCCTGCCAGGGAACGTCCCCTTTGAAAGGGCAGAGGAGAGGAGGAACAAGGAGACTGGAATCTCCATATCTGTGATCCCACCCTGACAGTCCTGACCACTCCTTTTCTTTTTTGTCCTTTGACTCCAGCACCAGGAAGGCTGACAGATGTCCTCTTATGGCTGCACAAAGTAAGAGGGTGTGGCTACAAGATTGGGTGAGCAGACCAGTTAGCTGTGAAGGAAGAAGAGCCACAAGCATCTGGAGAGGGTCATCTGAGCCCGCAGGAGGTGCAGGGAGGAGGACATAATTAATGCTTATCCTGTCCCCTCCATTCAGCATGCCACCTGACAAACAACCACATGGTCTGTCTGATAATGCAGCAGTGGCTGGTGGTGTGACCCACTGCTGGATCTGTCATTGCTGTCTACTTGCTACAGAAACAGAAAAATGCATGGGGACATGGCCAGTTCTGAATTATTTTGCCATGCCCGATGCACCATGAGCCATTCTCAAACCTGACCACTCCCTAATTTACACATCTAAAAACACCCAAAACTCATTTAATTCTAACTCACACAAATCCATATGCTTTCTCTGATTCCCAAGTGGTCTTGGGTAAAGTCATGTATGATTATTGAGCAGGCAAATACTATTGGCGCTATCCACATGGCTTAACAAATATAATACAGCGGTAATCCGATTACTTTTAAGGATAAATCCCGCATAGGTGACCTGTACCCATAAAATTGCATATTAAGAAAGTGGGAATGGAAGGTCCTTTCATTAGAAATGAGAGTTGCTTCTTGGCCCATCTATTTTTGGCATTTGACCCCTATAATTATTGGCATTGACACCATGTTCTCCTTGTTGGGTCCCTGGGCAAAAAAGGGATACAAAGCCCCCCTACTTCCGTAATGTAGTACAAGCATTATTCCCTGTCCTCAGAGTCCACATCCTAGAAAATGCATGGAGCTTACCCTTGACTTGTGCTACTTTAACCAATGAGACAGCAGAAGCCCTAGAAGTTCAACAGGTGGTCTAAATTCCTAATGGATGACAGGTCACACTGGGCAACAGGCTGGCCTCAGACCTCACCCTGCCTGCACGAGGAGGTAGCACATGGTCACCAAAATTTCCTGTTCTGATGATATCAATACCATTACTCAGATGAGACAGTCCATATACATCCTAAGATAAACAGCTAAATGGTCATCTAAAATAAGGCCCACAGTCCACTGTGAAACTTGCTCAGTTGGATATGTCCAGGATATAAGGGGCATAGCTAAGGTCAATACTGCCAACTGGCCTCATCCAAATGACCAAAATCTGGTTGATATTATCAAAATAATCAAGTGTTGCATGCGATAAAGATTGTCGCAGTCCCTGCCAATGCACCTAATTGGAGTTGCTGACAGGTGGCATTCTCAGGTGACTGTCTGAGTTCAAACAAGGACTTCTAGGGCCAAGGGGTGGATTTCTTGGAGGGACAGTCTGCCACGGACCCTAAGCATCCTGTACATCCTTGTTGAGTATATAGATCTGCAAGGCCTCACTGTCCTCAGATCCTGAGCTATTTCTGGAGCTAGTCACCTAGGCACTAAGGCTAAGGCACCTGTAACATGTATGACTGCTTCCTCCCTGATGAGGCAGTCAGGCCGAAGGGAGAGAACTGGAATTCTTGGACAAGAATTTGGAAATAACCAAGGATCAAAGAAAGACATGGCCACTGCCTTGGGCTTGACCCCATTCTTCCATTCTCATCCCATCCCTGGCTTCTTTCCCCCGTATCTCTGTCCCTCATGCCTAGAAGTCTTTAATGTCACATCAGTGAAGCCCACTGGGGCAGGAGCACAACCATTTCTGTCTTGAAATCTCATCATGAATTCTCTTTCAGACAGCTCTTGGATTTAAATCTGAACGTCACCTGGGTATGACTGGGCCCCGTGGGAAGTTCCTGCTCTTATATCTTGCCCAGTGTCAGGGAAGAACCCCACTTCGTAGAGGGTGACAGAGTAACAAGACTCCTAGGAGACAAATAAGCAATCAAATAGGTCGGCTTGAGGCAGCTGTATAGTGCTTTATAAAAGGTGCTGGGCCCTGGTCCTAGGTACTTCAACTGTGGCACCATCTACTGTGTGCACATTGGCCATCTGGGTCTATCCCATCACCCCATGGGACTCAGAGATGCAGGACTGGTGCTCCTGGTCCATCTGAAGCTCCTAGTCTTGCTGTGCTGTGGGGATAAACTGTCAAGCTCTGATCAATTGAGTGCTATGACCTACTTCCAGCACGGATGGAGCTGCCTCAAGCCGACCTGCTTGATTGCTTATTTATCTCCTAGGACCCTTGTTACTCTCTCTCACCCTCTACGAAGTAGGGTTCTTCCCTGACACTGGGCAAGAAATAAGAGCAGGAACTTCCCATGGGGCCCAGTCATACCCAGGTGACGTTCGGATTTAAATCCAAGAGCTGTCTGAAAGAGAATTCATGATGAGATTTCAAGACAGAAATGGTTGTGCTCCTGCCCCAGTGGGCTTTACTGATGTGACATTAAAGACTTCTAGGTACGGGGGACAGAGATACGGGGGAAAGAAGGCAGGGATGGGATAAGAATGGAAGAATGGGGTCAAGCCCAAGGCTGTGGCCATGTCTTTCTTTGATCCTTGGTTATTTCCAAATTCTTGTCCAAGATGAACTCCCAAGCTCTCTGGCCCTGGGTTAGAATCACTCTAACCCTTAGAAGCGGCAGGAATGCCGAGCCTGAAGTGCCTCAGTGTCTACGGATACTTTTCTTCACTTCAAACAGAATGTACTGTCTAATTTGCATAGTTCTCCATTTGTGACTTGAACATAAGTTTGTGGAGATAGAGAGGAGCAGGCTTCTCCTCTCCTAGCAGCTAAAACAGATGGCCATGGATCCAATTTGTTTAGAATAAATTACTGCTACCATAAGTGGAATAATTTACACATATGATTTTTGTAAATCTTTCAGCTAAATCAGCTAGTCCCCACTAACATTACTGAGATAATGACTCTCCTTAGAGAACATAATTTATTGGATACCAGGTAAACAGAAATTTGCAGATGCAACTGAGCAATATTTTTCAGTATGTGTGTGCTGATGAAAGGAGTCCACACATTATAAAATTGTAACATTTTTGTAAACATACAAGCTAGTTCATACACCATACTTCGTATTACCTAAGACTCTATACCTTATAAGGCAGGTTCCTATTTATGACCACTAAAAAAATGCCCATTACAATGACCTAATTTATTCTCATCACTGAGAACTTCCATGCAACCTAGACTTCAATCCTGTCAAAAATTATGTCTTTGAATTTTATTTATTTATTTACTTACCAACTTATTTTTATTGTAGTAAGAACGCTTAATATGAGGTCTACCGCCAATAGATTTTTTTAAGTGCACAATGCCATATTGTTCACTATAGGCACAGTGTTGTCTGGCAGATAAGGTTTCAGTGTTACCAGATGAAGACTCTACAGGAGACTCACACACGTGTTTCCAGGATTTTCTTCCAAGTCACCAACACCTGTTCTTCAACTCCCACTTTTTTTTTTTTTATACTAGAATGTGTTAAGGGAAGATTTTCAGATGGCAACAAAGAAGGCATTTTAAATGGTGGCTAACTCAACATCTACAGTATCACTGATGCACGTGTGACACCGACACGCAGGACACCCGTGGCCATGGTCGTGTGCAGGCAGCAGTTACCACCACGGCATGACTATTGCCTGGCCAGCAGCAACTGTGAAACATCACTGATTATAAGATGCATCACAGACCAAATGTGTTATAAGGTGTCTCCAACTGCTCTCCTATTTGTACATAACCCCGCCCAATCAAGTCAAAATGGTTCTTTGTCAAGATGTCCACATGGCCAAACCCAGTGGTCAATTCTCTTGCAGTTTATTTGTGATCACTTCTCCTCCTTGACACACTGTCTTCATTTGGCTTCCCAGATCCCACACACTCCTGACTTCCTTCCTAACTCCAGGTCAGCTCCTTTCCAATAGACATTTCTCCCTCCTCCAGCCTTCTCCACCTTCTAGTGCTGGTCTGGCTCTGTGCTCAGCTCTGGCTCTCCTCTCTCTCCACACTCACTACCCCCTGTTGGTGAGATCACTAGTGTCACACCTGTAAGTTCTGCTATGGTCTGAATGTTTGTGTCTCCCCAGATGCATATGCTGAATCCTAATCCCCCAAGGTGGTGCTTAGTAGGCAGGGCCTTTGGGAGGAGAGTGCTCATGGGTGTGATTAGTGCTCTTATAAAAGAGACTCCAAAGAGTATCCTTGCCCCTTCCTGCCATGTGAAGATTCAAAGAGAAGATGCCCGTCAGACCCAGAAGGAGGATTCTCCCCCAGACACCCAATCCGCTGGTATCTTGATCTGGACCTCCAGTTCTCTAGAACTGAGAAATAAATGTCTGTTGTTTATAATCTATCTCGTTTATGGTATTTTTGTTACAGCAACTTAATTAATAGACTAAGACCAGTACCATCTGTCGGTTTACCACGTCCAAATCTACATGTCCAGCCTAGATGTCTCTCCCAAGCTCCGGACTCATATACCCCTGCTTACTCAAGATGTCTGTTTGTCTAACAGTTTTGTCACTCAGAACTGAACTCCTTATCCTCTCTTAAAATCCATCCTACTCATCATGCCTACCTAAGTTGATGACAACTCTATTCTTACTTCTTGGAACCATCCAGGCTCCTCAAAATATATTACATTCCACACTAGACTATCAGGAAGTCTCACTCTCTCTTTGAAAAAATATCTAGAATTTGGCAGTCCTCACCACCTCCATTCCTCCCACCCTGTCTGTGCCACCAGCATCTCTCACTTAGATAACTATCATCCTTCCTGAGGCTTCCCTGCTCCTAACGCTGAACACCTACAGTCTATTCTCAGCACGCCCACCATCTAAACCGTAAATCACATCATGGCTCTTCCGCTCAGAACCCTGCAATTTTACTCACAGTCAGAGCTACCGTCCTTACATGGCCTGAGGCCCTCAATGATGTGGTACCCATTATACTTCTGACCTTATCTCTGACTACTTTTTCCCTTTTTCTCTCTGCTGCAGCCACACTGGCCATGCCCATGACCTAGAACACTCTTCCTCTAGACAGATCTTAGAAAAATTCCTCACCACCTTCAAATTTTAATCAAAGGACTACTCTCAAAGAAGTGCCCTGAGCACTCTATTCAGTACTACGACTACCCTCCTCCTTGCTCCAAGCTTCTCCCAGTCTCCTTTACCCTTCTGTACATAAAAGGGCACAGCACTTACTCACTTCTAACATAGCATGTGGTTCAGTTTTCATTATATTCACTATCTGTCTTCCTTATAGAATGCAAACTCTAAAACAGCAGGGATCTTTGTTTCATTCACTGATGAAGAGCATCCAGCCTAGAGCAGGTGCTTGACAAATGTTTGGTGAATAAGTGAAAGAAGGTACAGAAAAAAAAATCTACCTTCTACCTATAGGAAGTAAGGGTTCCAGGCAAGGCAGAGCTGGGAGGGTTAGACACGAGGAGGAAGCTGGGGGCTGTAGAAGCAGATAGATGAGGTGGTCAAACCACAGTTGAGATTAAAATCATTGAGAAAGAGAAGATATGGAGCCAACTGACACAGAATAGCAGCGGTGCTAGAGTAGGGCTATTCTAGGAACCCCCTTGTAATGAGAGTTAGCAGGACACAGGCTGGCTATGGCGTTAGAAGTCTAGAGGGGAACTCCTTAAAATGATCTTTAGTTTCTCAATCTAATTTGACTTTGTCCATTGTGCTGCCTTCTCATAACAGAATTTAATAATTGAAAATATATCTTCAGTTGGACAAAAGCTAAGAATGATAAATGACCTCCAAGTTTGCGATGTCAAATCCCCATAAGCACCATAGGAGATTGTAGAGAGTCATGACGGCCACAATATTTTCTTTTAAATGAATTACTCAGAATTGGTGGCTATATAATAACGACCTCTACCTTTACTTAGGAAATTCACAAGAAATGCCTGTGGTCACTTAGTGTCCTTTTTAAAAGAAAAAAAGAAAAAGGACCATATTCTCTAGCTTCAGACGATTAGTTTTGAGGAAAAAAAAAATCTTAGCATGAACACATTGGGGGAAACAATCAAAGGTAACATTTTGAATTGCAATTGCGATCACTGTATATGACTCAGCACCACAGCAAAGAAAATTGCCTATGCAAAATGTTTTCATCAACAAAAGATGAGTGCATCCTATTCCAAAAAGGAACAATTTAAAATCTCTAGATTATAATTTAGCTAAGGTGTTTAAAATAACTGTATTTTGGTGGTGTATTTTTTTTTTTTTTGGTCTTGCAAAGGGAAAAGTCAAAACGATTCCCACTGAAAGACTCTTGGATACTTAACCAAAGACCATCTCGCTCAGTAGCTAAGTCTACGAGACGCAGACACGGGTGTCAATCCCAGTTCTGACTCCCTTGCTCTTCTTCCCATCTAGATTCAGAAATATTAATAGAAATATTAAGCCACTTTCCTTAAGAGAACTCAAATTCCTGTCTATTTTTTTTTACATTATATGCGCATTGAGGTTTGTGATATTATTTAAAAGCTTTCAAGGGGGCGACATAAAATGCAATCTACATTGATCAAAGCCAT
>NW_023331099.1:0-50973 GCF_011100685.1 Canis lupus familiaris | reverse complement strand
GTCTATACTACCCAAAGCAATCCACACATTTAATGCAATCCCTATCAAAATACCACCAGCATTTTTCACAGAGCTAGACCAAACAATCCTAAAATTTGTACGGAAATTCAAAAGACCCTGAATAGCCAAAGCAATCCTGAAAATTTTAGAAAAGCAAAGCTGGAATCATCACGATTCCAGACTTCAAGCTCTATTGCAAAGCTGTGTCATCAAGACAGTATGGTACTAGCACAACAAATACAAGTACAACAAATGGTATGGTACTGGCACAACAAATACAGGTACATAGATCAATGGAACAGAACAGAGAATCCAGAAATGGACCTACAACTCTATGGTCAGCTATTCTTTGACAAAGCAGAAAGAATATCCAATGGGAAAAAAATCTCTTCAACACATGGTGTTGGGAAAACTGGACAGCAACATGCAGAAGAATGAAACTGGACCACTTTCTTGAAATAAATTCAAAATTGATGCAAGACTGAAATGTGAACCAGCAAACCACCAGAATCCTAGAGGAGAACACAGGCAGCAACCTCTTCACCCTGGGCCAGAGCAACTTCTTACTAGATACATCACTAGAGGAAAGGGAAACGAAAACAAAAATGAACTACTGGGAGTTAAGATAAAAATCTTCTGCACAGTGAAGAAAACAGTCAAAAAAACTAAAAGCCTATGTAATGGGAGAAGATATTTGCAAATGACATATCTGAAAAAGGGTTAGTATCCGAAATCTATAAAGAACTTAGCAAACTCGACACCCCAAAAACAAATAATCCAGTTAAAAAATGGGCAGAAGACAAAATAGACATTTTTTCCAAAGACTCAGATGGCTAACAGATATATGAAAAGATGCTCAACATCACTCATCATCAGGGAGATAAAATACAAATCAAAACCACAATCACCTCACCTGTCAGAATGGCTAAAATTAACAACTCAGGAAACAATGTTAGTGAGGATGCAGAGAAAAGGGAACCGTCTTGGCACTGTTGGTGGGAAAGCAAGCTGGTGCAGCCACTCTGGAGAACATTTTGGAGGTTCCTCAAAAAGTTGAACTTTTTGCTCAAGGAATTGAGGAATTGCTATGCCCCAGCAATTGCACTACTAACGATACAAAAATACAGAAAGAATACATGCATCCCAATGTTTATAGCAGCATTATCAACAATAGCCAAACTATGGAAAGAGCCCAGGTATCCATCGACTGATGAATGGATAAAGAAGATGTGGCATATATACCATAGAATATTAGCCATCAAAAAGAATGAAATTTTGCCATTTGTACAATGTGGATAGAGCTAGAGTGTTTTATAAGCAAAATAAGCTAAGCAAAATAAGTCAGAGAAAGACAAATATATGATTTCACTCATATGTGGAATTTAAGAAACAAAACAGATGAATATATGGGAATGGGGAAAATTAGGGGGAAGCAAACTGTAAGAGATACTTCATGATAGAGAACAAACCGAGGTTGCTGGAGGGGTGGTAGGAGGGGATGGGTCTAGGTGGGTGATGGGTATTAAGGAGGGCATTTGTTGGGATCCCTGGGTGGCGCAGCGGTTTGGCGCCTGCCTTTGGCCCAGGGCGCGATCCTGGAGACCAGGATCAAATCCCACGTCAGGCTCCCGGTGCATGGAGCCTGCTTCTCCCCTGCCTGTGTCTCTGCCTCTCTCTCTCTGTGTGTGTGACTATCATAAATAAATAAAAATTTAAAAAAAAAAGGAGGGCATTTGTGATGAGCACTGGGTGTTGTATGTGATGAATCACTAAATTCTACTCCAGAAACCAATATTGCACTGTATGTTAACTAACTAAATTTAAATAAAATTTAAAAAGAAAAAAACTCTCAGAAAGAGTAAAAACATAAAGAGATGAAAAAAGGAAAGATAAAAATAAAAAAAAAAACAGTGCAAAAGATCTAACTTCAGAATATTAGTTCCACAAAGGAATAACTGAGAAAATGGAGAGGAGGAAATGAATGAAATAGTTCAATAGAATTTCCCAGAGTTGGAGTACATGACTTACCAGATTGAAATGATGCATCAGGTTCCCTGTATACAATGGATAAAAGTATACCTATCCACAAGATATAGCACTGTAAAATTTTAGAACATTAAGTATAATAATAATAATAGTAATAATAATAATGAAAGATTCTGTAATGTTCAGAAGAGAAAGGATAGAAAAAGAAGATAGAGTGAACAAGAGAAACCAAACATGAAGAACACTTTGGGCTTCTCAACAGTAACATTGGAAGCAAGAAGAAAATGGAGGAATGCCTTCAAAACTCTTCCAACTCTTCAAAAATTATTTCTCACCTAGAATCCTATATTCAGTAAAACTCTTAATCAAGTCATAGAAAAGACATGTGAGTCTTAAGAAGTTTACCTCCTTTGCACATTTGTCAAGAGGCTACTGGAGAGTGTGACTCTGCCAGTATCTTTAAATCTTCAAAGAGAATGTTGAGTTATACTTTTTGTTGGTGGTGGTGGTTGACTATGCATTTTTTTTTAAAAAATTTATTGGAGTTCAATTTGCCAACATATAGCATAACACCCAGTGCTCATCCTGCCAAGGGCCCCCTTCAGTGCCCATCACCCAGTCACCCCAACCCCCTGCCCCCCTCTCCTTCCACTACCCCTTGTTCATTTCCCAGAGTTAGGTGTCTCTCATGTTTTGTCACCCTCACTGATATTTTCAGAGAATGTTGAGTTACTCTGATTCAAACTTGATTTTGTCTTGACCACGTATTGATGAAGTTCCTGACTGCTTTATTTCCTAGATCATTTTACCCCACAAAAGTGTTCTTTGACTTCCTTCTAAAGAACCAGAGGAAAGTCATAGTGATAACCCAAGGCAGGAAATACAGAGTGGTCTATTCCTTCTACTATATTTCCATGGGACCTGCAGTAACCTGTCAGTACTACATCCTGCCAGCGTTCCCAATTGCAATGAGCCCGGTCTCTCAGGGCTCCCTCCTTTCTCCTTAGATCCCATCACAGAGGCAGAACTTGATAGGGACTCAGAGACTTTACCCTGCTGACCTTCCTCTGAGGGCCTCTTGCCTTTCCTTACAGAAGTGCCCACCCACGTGACTCTCAGCCTCCACTGGGTAGCAATAACCTGACTTCTTCATAAGAGGATATCATGCCAGCCAATACAGTGCTGAAAATGTTTTGTTACATCTCACTTGTTACTAGAATCAGAACAGTGCTTGAAGTATGTTTTCTATTAGAATAGTGCTTGAAGTATGTTTTCTATTGGAATAATAATGGCTAAGAACTAAAGAGTAGTTACTGTGAGCCAAACCTTGTTCTGGGATCCTTATCAGATATAACTTTGTCTCCTTTATGGATAATATTATAGAAAATAATAAACATGGGATTATCATAGGTGGCTTCCCCATGCACATTCCTCTTGGCCCCTATCATATACTCCATCTTTTCCCAGTTTATTACCTTTGTCTGAGAGCAGGAGCAGGCTGGGTGCGAATCTTTTCCTTAATGTGCCTTGTAAAGGTCAGGCAGGGGAAGAGACAATCATTTAAAATATTAAATTATCAGTGTACTTCATTTCGCTGTGGTCTTCTCCATGTTCCTTCGCTTAGATTGAATTTTTTAATTTCAACATCTTCCAACCCAATAGAAAGAAGTAGAAAATCTGACCAAAAAAGCATCTGAGTTCTGATCAAACTCATAAATGAGTTTATAGGATAGGGGCACCTGGGTGGCTCAGTGGTTAAGCGTTTGCCTTCAGCTCACTACATGGGGCTCCCCGCAGGGAGCCTGCTTCTCCCTCCGATTCTCTCTCTCTGTGTCTCTCATGAATAAAGAAATAAAATCTCAAAAAAAAATGAATTTATAGGATAATCTTTTCCAAAATGAAGGTAGTTTTATTCAATTATTCTAATAGCAAAGGAGGTGTGATTGAGTTCTGGTTTTCTATAATATAAATTAATAAATAATATCGCTTAGCCTTAACTTTTTGTGAATATTTTGAATTATAGCCACTTCCCTATTCATCGAACTTCTCCCATTTCTCTTGCAAGCATATTCCATATCTAATGCTTTTGTCTCATTTTTATTAATAGCTACTTCATGCCTTTATTTAGCAATGGGGGTGATGTCCTTCTGGACTAGAGACTGATGCAGGAGGAAACTATAATTTGAGCAACTGATCCATCTATTACCATGAACACAGAGTTCTGCTAGTGCCACTTTCTTCCCTTATTTTTTTCACATAACAGGACATGACAAGCCCCTGTTAACATATTAATTGTCGATATAACTAGACCAAAATTATTTATTTGAGTCAATCCTACTGGAACTCTAGCAGAGAAAGTGGGCTGATAAAAAATTCATTTTACTCTCTCTACCCTACAACAAACAACTTCGCATTCCAGGTAATACCAACAATGGTAATTATAACAATCATCATGTATGAGCAAGTAGAGCAAGCACTTTACATTTGTTATTTCATTTAATCCTGGTGAAAAGGTACCACTGCCAATCCTAATTTTACTGATACAAAAAGTGAGGATCTGGGAGACTTAACCACATGTCATACACGTTAAGGAGAAACCAGGGTTCAGACCCAGACTATGAACTCAAAGCCTGAACTCATAGCCACTGTACTCCATAATCTATGAGAACATGTTATTTTTTTTATTTCCAGAGAATTTTCTTTGTCACTTTGATCTACTCAATAGCAAAATGCAATCCTCAACAGCCCTATCCTCATAAATCTTTTTATCCATTCCTAGCCTCTCACTTCTTTAGCATTCTTATCCGAGAAACTTCCATATGCACAGATATTCTTTGCATTTGATGGGAAGAAAAATTGAAGAGGAACTTGAAGCCATTCCAAACGATACCATGAATTTCTCTGCAGGGCACGCCAAGACTTACCACTTCCTTTTTCTTAAGGAATCTCCTGATGCTGCCAGTTATCGAGGCATTGTCCACTTCTAGAATTTCTAGCATTCTTTAGAGTTGTTAGGGCTTTATTATATGCCCCATTTCTACCTTCCAGTACTCTAGATCCAGCACTCCAATCTGTGTGTGTGTGTGTGTGTGTGTGTGTGCACAAAAGCTCCCTATGGGAAGGTTCATTGAAAAACAACGTGAATGAAAAACTAGAGGGTAGACCTACTCAAGTGTAAACAAACATACGCACAGAAGAGGCAGTAGATCAAACAAGTCAGACCCCACTTTCAAGCTCTGTGGACATGAACCTCAGTTCACATAAATAGGGCACACACTCCTGTCACTGGGATGCATGCAGACACCACTAGAAGGCAAACCCCTTGATTCACTTCACTGACTGAACAGAATCAAAGGTTTTGCCCCAACCAGCAAATGTAAAATGTGTTTGAGGCCCATGGCTCTAGTGAGCCATCATATGAAATGAATTACCAGGGCTTGAAGTCGGGATGTGAGAGAAACCACTGTGAAGCCTCAGCCAGCATGGATAGCTGGGAAGCCACTGTGCAGGGCAGACACAGTGAAAATGCATTTCTTGTTACTGGGCTGCACGTTTGTGCTACAGCCACACTGCAGTGCCTTGCGATTTGGAAAATAGCTAAAGGGTTCACAGTTCAAATGAGCTCTGGGAACTCAAAATCTTTCTGGAAAACTTGCTAAGCTGGGTGTGCATGCAGGTATTTCAGAGCTCATCCGGCTCTAATTAAAAATCATACTTCCCGTCTGTGTTCACCCAAACAATATTGAGTCAAACCACAAGAAAATCTGTTATCACTCAAATTGGGACCTATTTTTCATACAACTGAAATATTATATAAAATCATGAACTGTTAGGTATAAAAGTAAAAATTGAATACAGACACCGATTCCCATGCTACCTTTGCCTCACCTTCCAGGGGATGTGAATCATGGGTCACAGCTGCGTGCTCAGGGCATGCGCCTTGAGATCAAAGCCTTTGATGCTGGAGGAAGTATTCGAATTAGCCTGATCCACACACCACACCACGCTCTGTGCCCCTCCCCGTGTCCTCGTTCACGCCAATGCTGTAAAAACTAATGTGTTTGAATGATGTTTTAAAGTGTTCTATGCAATTAAGTTGGAAAGCAAGCAGGAGGGCTAGTTTTCCTCTGGTGTACATATGAAACTCCCAATAAATTTAAGGTCCTTGAATGTGTTTTGGGGGAGGGAAAGATTAAAACGGGGAAAGTTTTTGAAAGGAACAAACACTTCAAAAAAAGTAAACCTGAGGTGTTTTCCCCCTTATAATATCAAAACTGTTTTTATAGTTGGAAAATGTCTACGGATCAAAAAATATACACCCAAAAGAGTGTACCGATTCCATAATCACTTGTACCCAATTTGCAGTTCACTTTCCTAAGGAAAGTACTCCTTTATGTAATTATGGCGAAGTATTACAAACCGCCCTCACCTTGCCCCGTGTGTTAGTGATTGAAAAAAACGTGCTGCTCTCTCCTTTCTGTTAGCTGCCTGTCGAATGCAGAATTTTGCACTAAGTTTCTGTTGTGTGGATGTTTCTATTTATTTTAAAGCATTCCTGAGTGTCCTAATCTGTTTATGAGGCTCTTATGAAAAATAAAAGCATAGATTTCTGAGCCCGATTAACAACCAAGACACATATATAGTACATTTGTCCAGATAGTGGTTTGGGAAAGTAGTACATCCTTATTCAATTTGTAAAGCAGCATTAGTAACACAGCCTGTCGGTGTATTAATAAAGCAGTGAGTAACATCCATTTACAGCAGTAAATAAAATGCAGGAAAACCAATACATTCATAGAGCAGCATCACCAAAAGAGTCTCAGAAGGGCTTCTCAAATATCAAGCCATTCATGCCCGGAGAACACAGAAACTTCTGCACTTCCAACACTATACCCTTGATTGAGAATGTTCCTGGCTAAGGAAAATGGGTAGAGCAGGATAAATTAACTAGTGAAGAATAAATCACAGCGCCTGGCACATACTAAGCATGGTAGCTAATAAAATCATTTCACGTTGTACAAACGTTAGGTAACTTGTAGGCCCAATGCCAGTGAGGTACATTTAAGCAACTCTCACTGCCTATCACAGGTATTGTTCTAGGCCATCCTTTTCTTCTTTTATTTATTCTTTTAAAATTTCACCCTTGCTTCTACCTTAGGCCTTTAAAATACTGGACTGCTAGGTTCCACTGGTTTAACTTTTAGATTAAACATTTACTAACCATCATACGTCATGCAGAATGAAACCTCGTGGTTAATGCAAGAAACTTAGACTAAATTAATTCCCCAAAGAGCAGTAGTCCTCTTAATGCATTCAGGACTAGAGGTTACTCAGGTCCTAGAAAAAGTCATTTACGGAATAGACTCATAAAAAAGGACCCTGCACTGATTTAACATATTCTAATGGAAAGCATGTGAGTGCATAGTAGATCCTCCCCTCTGCAACCTTTATCTAGCTGACTCCTGGCATTGCCAACACACTGCAGGCTCTCTGTGAAACACCAAGATGCCAACAGCCTGCCAAACATATGACTAGTACATTTCACACTCACAGTTCATTAGTTTATGTAATATGAAATTATATAACTGACATCAAGGGTTTGGGAATAAATGCAACTGACTTGGAAAGCCAGAAGAGGGGGGAACCACAGAGCAACAAGTTCTGAGGGCATAGGAGCAAAATGCAGGTTCAGTTTGGGCAGGCATCCAGCCAAGACACTGCTTTCCAAGGGAGCCATGCAAGGCCTGGTAGCAACAGCTGATACCAAGTGAAGCCTGGGCCACTGGTGCCCATAGGGGTCAACCAGAGATGAGGTGGGGACTGCAGCAAGTGCTGACAGGGCTAGCCTGACCTTAGGGCCAAGATTCCTGCTTCCTCATTCCTCCCAAACTAACCAGGGCTGGACTCCAGGGAATAGAAGCCAGAACCAGACTTCAGAACTGGCAAAATAATCACCATGATAATGAATACCACTTATGGAGCTCTTACTTTGTACTAAGCATGGGTTTATGTGATTCAAATGCATAACCTGTGAAGCCAAGCTGCCTTGTGGTCCAGTCCTGACATGGAAATGCAGTCAGACACAAAAGCCTGGCAACTAGGTAGCAATTGAAAGTAATTTTAATTCTAGTTTCCCTCTTGAAAAACAGCACAATTGTACACTGTTAAACTTCTTTAAAATCCTCTTATCTTTTTTTATACTCAGCACATCTGTCTCACCCTAAAGTTGCTCCTAAAATAACACACCCCCCCCATTCAAACCTTTCCAAACTCTCTATTCAAAACAGGGTGGAAGCTCTTCCCTCTCTCCACTTTCCTCCTTTCCTTCCCCATTTGTTGTTTCTTTCTCTCCCACAAAGAATCCTCTGCCCTTTCTGGTATGAGTTCTCCCTGCCTGAGTTTCTCTAGTTTTTCCTCTCACACTGCATGCTTGGGTCCTTACAAGGTTCAGGAAACAGACAAAATAGGAAGAGAGCAGGGGAAGATAAAAAATGTAAAGACAGGAAGAAGCTGTGAATACCGGCGCACATTCAACACTTTTTAAAGGTCTCTATTATCTTACTCATCTTCTCAAGAAGCCTCAGAGGCAGGTGATCCCCTTAAACTTATGAGATTATAGGGTTTACAGATTCAATAGTAACCTACCCAGTAAGTAGAAGAGTCAAGATACAAATCCAAGGAGCTATGACTTCAAAACCCACCTTTTTGATGACTGTTTGCCTTTTCTAGAAAGCAGCTAAAATGCATAAGGCAATTGTCTAGTTTCTGCTCAGATAGTCTGTGTTCACAGCTAGAAATCTATTACATCTCTTCCTAGACTTAAAAACTATCAACAACAGAGTCTACTGGAGGAGAGACCAAGGACCAAAGCAAAAGCAAGGCAGGCTGGCCTTGTGAGATAGGCATTAGCTGGGCTTGATGGAGCTGGCAATCTATGTTCCTTCAACTTCCTAAACAACTCTTCATATATATAGGGAAGTTGGACGGTAGTTTATTATCCATCCCATTTTCTTGTGGAAATCAAGATTTTAATGTAGCATCAGGCCCTCTCTCATTGAGGGCCCAGAAAAGTCTACAGGTAACTGACATTATTCATTATAATGACATGGCTATAATAAAAAAATAATATAGTAATAAATAAATAAGCTGTTGGAACAGTTTAATGCTGTATTTATAAAATAATGGAATCAATGAGGGAATTCATGAATTCTTTTGAGTCATCTACTTAGGGGATGGAGGGAGAAAACACATTATGTAAAGGGAAATTGTTAACTTGTTAAAATCCTCAAGGGATTATATAATTTACCAAAGAAATGATTGGAATGTTTTGTTTTGATTAAAGAACCAATTTAAAGTTTGGAAAGCAGAAATTGAAAGAAAAAATAGGTCCACTTAAGAATAGAGAAGTATCAATATCAGGCTCCCTTGGCATCCAGACTGGGACTGCTCTTGTTTATTGATTCTGTAACGACATACAGGAGCAAAATCTCCACATTTATAGCTAATACTCAATACTCAAGAGTGATAGAAGGCTATAGGGATGGGGGTGGACAACTAAAATGTGTGTGTGTGAAAAGAGAGTGGTGGATGAAAGTCTGTGTTGAGTATATATTTAGAAGAAGTAGCCGAAGCCTCATATAGCTGTGTCTGCTTTAGCAGCTTTCATATGATAATAAAATGAGGTACAAGAAAATAAATAAATTGATAAAAATATTGAATTGTTGATCAAGAGTTAAAAGTTGCAAGCTAGAAAAGGGATTTAAGTGGGAGTTATAATACCGAGACACCTAAGCCATGTGTTATAGTAACCAAGGAGAGCTGGCTACTCTGTTCTTCCTTCTCATTATTTTTCAATAATGTTCATAGAGTACTATTTGCTCTTTTTGCAGAGAGAATAAGAATATAAATTAAATAAATGTGTTCATAGAGGTGTGTGTGTGTATGCATGTGCACATATGTATAAAACTGCCTAACAATCTTATATTGATGTATGTTCCCATGGTCACTTCCTGGACCCTGTCAATAAGCAATACAAGTTTATCTATAAAATCTTAAACTCCACATAATCCATTCTCAAACTCTAATGTCCTATTTTTCAACTTCCTGAGCTTCCATCTCACTGTTTTCTCACTTCACAGAGATCTGCCTTCCTACCTTCCTAATTCTTACGGGTCATCCTCCCAGATTATAAGTAGGCTTCTTTTTTTTTTTTTTTTAAGACAAAAAGAGAGGAGGCAGAGACACAAGCAGGTTCCTTGCCGGGAGCCCAATGCGGGACTCAATCTTAGATCCCAGGATCATGCCCTGAGCCAAAGGCAGATGCTAAACCACTGAGCCACCCAGGCATCCCTATGAGTAGCCTTCTGTTTGTCCTTTCAGTCAGCTCAGACTGTATGACTATTCAAATGAGTTGCAGTGCTATAACCTATTTCCTCCATCTTACACCTCAGTGATCGGATGATGCTGGAGAAAAACACTAGTAATGTTATTAAAAAGATAAACTGAGGCATGATTTAAACCAGGCAGTGCCAAACTGAAAGTGGTTAGGAGCACTCCAGGAGCTAGGGGAAAGTTTTTAACAAGATACAGAAGCAAAGCAAGGAAATTATTTGATTGGCTATAGCATAAGCTCTTGCCTTATTTGGGAAAGCCTATTTGTGATTGGTTGGCCTCAGGTTTCATATTCTTAGATTCAAGTGTGTTGATTCTGGATTAGGTTTTGGTTTGCTTACATAGGCCACCAAATCTTTAGAGACACTTTATCTAATGGCCTCCTGTTTAATTACTTTAACAATGCAAAACTCTCAAGTCAGGAGCTCCCCCAAACAGCTCTGTTTCCCTTATTCAGAAGACGGTATTTCTTTCTCTTGACTCTTAGAAGACTGATCATGTCTTATTCCCTTTGCTTCTCTAGAATTTTGCCCCTTGTCAGTGAACTTCACAATTTAGGACATTACTCTGGATACAGTATGAATGATTGACTGGGGGCCAGGCAAGAGAGGGTGCAAGGACAGTGGAAAAGTGCTGTAGGCTTTACAGGGGTGATGACAATGGCAATAGAGAGAAGCAAATGACTTTGGAATAAGTGTAGGCAGTTGAATCACAAAGATATAATTGTTGGATAGAAGCAGGGGAGATGAGGTGGGAGTGTGAGGTGAGGAGATTTCTGGCTTGAGCAACTAAGTGGTGATATCGTCACTGATATAGGAGAATACTGGGGATGGGGGACCCAGGTTTAGATAGGAAAAAAAATAGAAATTTTATCTGTAATATATTAGGTTCGAGATAGTTCTGAGATTGCCTAATATAGAGATGCCCAAGAAGCACTGGTGGGACTGTTGAACATGATGAAAAATAAGGACCAGGATGTGACCCTGGAAGTGGAGGACAATTCCATGGACAATGAGGAGGTCGAGGATCTGAGTTGCCAGACATCCTTCAGTACCTCAATTTTATCAGGGTTTTCTCAACTCCAACTTTCCAAATGTTTTATATTTTTCATTTTTATTTCAATCATTAATTCACCTGGACATAATGTTTATGTATGATGAAAGATTACCATCTTTATTTTCTTCTTTTTGGATAACCAGATATCCTTGGGCCATTTGTGTTCAACACAAGCTTAACCCCCAAATGTCCCTTGAATTCATTTTGCCCTGAAGGACTTCAGGATCCTTCCCTTTCTTTTCTATAATCCATATTCTGCATGGTGTCATGAAATTTGTCTTTCTAAAATACAAATGTGATCATGTCACTCTGCTGATTAAACTGTTTAAATAACTTCTTTTTATTGCCTACAGAATAAAAGTCCAATCCCTAAGCCTGTCATATTTAAGGTATTTCACATTTATCTTTACAATATCTCTTTGCTTATCACATCTTTTCTGTCATCAACATTTGTACCCAAATACTACTGTGTAGAAAATAGATGACTCGAATTAAATTTTCAAATCCTTTGTCAGAACTACTCATCTGATTCATAACTGATAGACTTTTTTAAAGTTCTAATTAATTTCTTTGTCAGTTTTTGGTGTCTACATTTTTTATGTCATTTTTTGGTGTATTAGGCATGATACAGTATTATAAGTTTTAGAGTTTATAATCTAAAGGACAGAAAGCATTAATCTACATATCTATTTAATAGGAAAGACATAGGGGCACGTGTCTGGCTCAGTTGGAAGAGCATGCAACTCTTGATCTCGGGGTTGTAGGTTTGAATCCCACATTGGGTGTAGAGATTACTTAAATACATAAAAAACAAAACTTAAAAAAAATAAAAGGGATGATATAAGGATAGTAATAGGCATTTGAGTAAACTGCTATGATAGTTCTGATAAAGCAAAGATAGCATCTTATTTGATGAAAATCAGTGGAGGCTTTGTGGAAAAGTTAACTGGGTCATGAAAGATAGGTAAAATTTAGAAATTCAGAGAAGAGAATGAGAGGGCCTTTTAGGAAGAAGGATGGCATCAATCAGGGCAAAAGAAGTGGAGAAGTGTGTGACCTTGGAGTACAGGATAGAGCAGGAGAAAGATAAGTGGCTAGAAAGGTAAACTGAGGCCAAAGCACAAAAATCCTTTAAAGGATGAGTTAACAGACTGTTTAACTCGTTAGTTAACTAACTGTCCCAAGCTGTAGTTATTTAGCACTGGGAGTCAATGCAGTTAGGGGATTGACATAATTAAGTTGTAACATGATCAAGTGGGTTGGAATGCAGAGAAATCATATCTAAGAGGTTGTACTAATAGCCGAGGCATGGTGTGCTGTTGGCTTGGCCTAGAGGCAGAAAAGTCAGAAAGAATGCAAGACAAATTTCAAAGCAGACTCCATAGCAGTTAGATGACCAAAGAAAGGTGGGAGAAATAGGTCTATCTCAGCTTCAGGAAATAAAATGGTAAGCATTTCATGAGAAATCTCGGTCTGGTTAAGTACCATTTATATTTGCATTTGCCTAAATGGCATTTCTTGTCCTTTTTTCTTTTCTTTTCTTTGTTTTTTTTTTTTTTTTTTTGGTGACTTTTAAAAACATTTAATATTAAAAATTGTTTTCAAAGCCTAACTTTATGCCTTGAGATTAATGGTTTTATACTTTGTTTCCCTCTCCGCCCTCCTCTTTTACATGTGACAGCTACTGCTGGGTATGATTGGGTCTTCTGACCAGGACCTCCAGGAAGCCGCAGCTGGATGTATATCCAACATACGCAGACTGGCTCTTGCTATAGACAAGGCAAGATACACTTGAAATGTGCACAGACGTTACAAACTACCAAATTTTACATGACAGGGAACATGTCAGTCCCATGGCCAAGAAGCCTAGATCAGGAAGCATGTTGAGCAAATGTTTTACAGACAGATAAATGTCTGAATGAAAACACAGGAATTAAAAATGCAAAGGATACTCTTCATCCAAAAATTGCATAGATATTTTTGTTCTATTTAATATTTTGGGGATATGCCATGTAATGAAATGTAAAGCTAATAAAATTGTGATACTTTTGTTTGTGATGATTTTAATAAAAGATATGGCCTTCCTGGTGTGCAGTCCTATAGTCATTCTGCATGTCTTTAGAATTTTCCTTCTGTTAAACCTATCTCACTGCCCTGTCATTATGGTTTTGTCTGTTTGATCACTTGCAACCCACGGGAGAGCTCTAAGGAGATGTGCTGATTTCACGAACTGTTATTAAATAGAATTTAGAGTCAGGCAGCGGGACCTAGAGAGATCATCCTGAGGTCATTCTAGATTTCTCCTAAATACTATCAGACATCGGAGAAGTTAATGTATGGCTGTCACTGTACCAGATAATGTAAATCACAAAAACATAAGCAATGAGTGGGATTTTTACTTTTAGACTTACGAAGCATAAACAATTATGTTTTATTTCCCTCACAGGACTGACCAACACTTTTATTGAAGAATTAATTTATGTTGCTGTAAGGATAATATTACTTCACATAAAATTGCTTTGAATTTCTGAACTCGCCTTTAGCACACAGAGTACTTTTTTTTAAGTGGCCACAAAAGATTAATAGCATTTTATCAGGTTATGGAAACATTAGAGGCCACTTTAAGGAATCGCATATGTAACCTTGGTGTGCTAAAATGTTTGGGAACTAACTGTCCCAAGCATCCAGTACTAGCCAGGAAAATCATTTTGTATGCATCAGTTCCATAAACTGACTATCTCAGTTAATTCTTTGAAGAACAGGCTAAGCAGTTTTTATTAAGAAAAATACTAAGTGCTGTCTATGTTTGTCATAATTTGGAGAAGATCATAAACTTAATTGAATTAAATGTAAATAATTTGTATGAAATGAGAAGCCTGTAAAGGATGAAAATTATACTAGTGATAGATTATCTGATTAAAAAAATAAGACGTTTCTGAGAATTTCAAGGTTTTGTAAAACATCAATCCTATTCCGTCCTCTGAAAAAGAGGTCATAAAAGAAGATAATAAGAACAAGGCAATAGTATTAATGCTAACTAAGAACTGGATTTAAATAATAGTGTAAATCCTTTAACTTTCAACATATTTCTAATGGTAAAGTTACTGTTTGCCTGTGCTTCACAAAAATTAAAAATACATCTTAGAAATCATGGATTATGAAAGCTGTAGAAACTGAACAAACATTATTGTTATATTTTTATTAAAGGAAGCTTTTACCACTATCTTAAAATATCAAAATATTCTTGATATTAGGGAGACCTAGGAGCCAAGGGAAGCAGCAGGTAGAAAACAGCAGCACAGAAAGAATTGGAAGAGTCATTGGAAGTGAAGGACTGTTCTTTCACAATATGCTTCATAGAAGGAAGCTGGGGTTTTCATTTTTTATGGTTAATAAATGCATAAAAGAAAAGCAACAGTGCCATTTGAAATGAAACTAAGGGGACACCAGGGTGGCTCAGTGGTTAAGCGTCTGCCTTCCAGCTCAAGGAGTGATCCTGGAGTCCTGGGATTGAGTCCCACATCAGGCTCCCTGCATGGAGCCCGCTTCTCCATGCCTATGTCTCTCTCTCTCTCTCTCTCTCTCTCTCTCTCTCTCTGTCTGTCTCATGAATAAATAAATAAAATCTTTTTAAAAAGTGAAATGAAACTAAGCACTTGAAAACAGTTCAGGGAAATTAACGTGAAAATCGTCTTGTGTGTTCCTAAGAATTCTTTTAAATTCTTAACTCCAGGACGGTAGTATCTTTAGGTACTACAAATGAGAACCTGAAGTTAAGGGTTAATTTTGGTTTGTGTGTGTGTGTGTGTGTGTGTGCATCTGTGTGAGAAATGACATCACAGAAAACTCTGAACTCGTGAGAAAAATGTCAAAGACAGTGAAAGCACCCAGAGCTATCAGAGAACAAGCAGGGGACAGTCATACCATATCTTTGCTACTATATGCTACAATAGCATTCATCTTTTCTTTCTTTCTTTTTTTTTCATTAGTTTTTGGTAAGATTTTGTGTGTTATAATTTATTTTCTGCTATTTAAAGCTGGCAACCTTAATTCCTTATTAGTTTTCAGCAACAGTTCTTTTTTAGATTTTACTCTTCCCCAGGACATCCTGGGAATCCAATATACTCTTGGTGATAGCCGGCTGTTTCAGTTTGAAAGGAATTTAAGGTGGAAGGAATTTTAAATAGATATTCTTTGATCTTCCACCATCTTCAGTTTTCAGGGCTTCCTTTTAGAAATCTTGCCGTGATCATTCTGCTGTTTAGAGTGAATGTTCTTTTGCCACTATCAGAATGACTTGCACTAAAAATAACTTGTCTCTTTTTATAACTGTCTTAGGTTCTGACAGTTAACAGGAATTTGGTTTTCATTTATGGAATGGCATTGCAAATCCTGTTATTTTGAGAGATTTTGGTATTATCATTATGCCTCCCTAAGGCATGGAATTAAGAGACTATGATCCAAAATACTCAGAAAATGCATTTCCAGTTAGGAAAATGAGAATCTCAGTTGTTGATAAACAGACAACTGAAATCATTGGGTAAATCTTTTCTTTTTCTTTTACCTAATGGGAGTAGGTTTAAAAGATAATTTCACAGTTCAGTAATTCAAGATATTTAATCTCATCCCACGGAAGACTTGGGAAATAAATAGGCTATGTTTATTCCTATAATTCAGTGAAAACAGTAAGGAAACCCACTTTTTTAAGAATCTCACTGCCTCGAATGCACTAAATTCCCCCCTAAAAAACACTTGCTCATGTACTCAAATGTAGAATTCTGTCCCTTGATGACACTGGAGTAGAAAGAGAACCAAATTGTACATAATGCTAATTAATATATACAGGCACTGTATTATATACTTCTTCCTACTTGTGATCTTATTTGAAATACAGAAGAATTGGTAAAAATAGATAATCTCGTATCATACTAGGGTCTATCTAAATGGGCACAATCATCCTGCAAGGGCAATTTGGCAATGCATACCAAAAGCTTCATAATTTTGTGTGCGTTTTGGATTATGCCCAAGAGTTATTCTACAAGAGTATTTACCACATCATTGCTTATAATGGTACAAATGTTAGGGGAAATTTTGGCTAATCCAATTATGGTCCAACCATACAACAAAAACATGTTGTAGAATATTAACTAATGACATAGAAGGCCTTTCACAAAATATTGTTAAATTGGATAGCAGGTTCTGAAGCAGTATATACACCCTGAGCCACATTTTTAGAAAAGTATTAGTATGTAGCTAGACACAATGAAAGAAGAAAGAACTTAAATACACCAATCTGTGATTAAACAAATGATTATATCTGAATAGAGCAACAAGAATGATTTTTGCTTTCTCTTTGCCCATCTGTGTTTTCTAATCTGTCCAAAATGAACATGAATTACTTTTTTTCAATAAAAACACCCAATGAATTTACTTTTCTATTATTTGGAAACTGCTAGGATAGACATTCTTCCTAATACTAACTTTAAAAGAGAGATCCTCCATCAACAAATGGGATACACAACCCGTAGATCAAATTAATGAGCAGGGTTGGTTTGTTTTTTTGTTTTGTTTTGTTTTTTTGTTTTTTTTTTAATGAAATAAACATCTAACCTACTATCAGAATATTTTTAATCTGCAAAATTTTGAACATTTCCTTATTTGGTCTTTGTAAATTCAGCAGATCAGTTCTATTCTCAAGCATATAGGAAGTAGACAAATGAAATAACTCAGAAGGTCATTGACAGGTTGCTTCATAAAACGTTGTTGTTTTGAAAAGAATGATTTTACCCATTCATTTATTTACTTCATTATAGATAGCTAAGACAAACGATATAGTAATTTACTAACATATTTTGCCCGTATAGTAGAAATACAGTATAAGTCTAATAAGAAATACAGTCCCAACAAAATTTGCCAGCCAGTAAGTAAATTCTGTAGACTATCATAGAATTCTGATCTCCCCTTTTGTGTGCTATTCTTTTATGCTCTAATTGTTAAGATTAATTTCCTTGCCTTCAAGCTTTTATTTTCCTTTTTTCTCTCCACTCAAATCTCTGTCTCTAGCTTCTGTTCCCATTTTCTCTGATGAATGGCTCTTACATCTTCTGCCTCTTAAAAAGTTTTATGCTTTAGTTTCTATAAATGCAAGATGTAAAGTTAATATTTCAATATGCTTTCAATACACAACTGTCATGCTGACTTGAACTCATCTAACAGATGGAATCCTTATACTCCCAATTCATTATTTTCAAATATTCAAGTAAAAATAATTTATTCTTTATTTGCATCTGTCAAGACTAAAAGGAATTTTTCTTCTCCAGTTCATGCCACCCTGATTTATTAGTTGATAAAAAGACATCCTTTGCAAATTACATAATTGGCTCATGATGTTCAGAGTTAAGATTTGTCATAAGTTTAGATTTATGTCCCAATTTATTTTAATGATTGAAAGGTACATTAGTGTACATCAGCATGGTTCATACAGTCTTAGAGAATCTATAGCTGGTTGGCTTGCTCATAGAGAATGACTATTATCAAAAATGAAATTTAGATAAAGTGTGGATAGTTAAATGCAAATTGTTTTCACTATTGAAAACTGACCTTTGTCAGTAGATATGTTACATCAGGAATTATAAACTTAGGGTCACCTGGGTGGCTCTGTGGACGCAGGGTCACCTGGGTGGCTCTGTGGTTGAGCGTCTGCCTTTGTTTCAGGTCATGATCCCAGGGTCCTGGAATTGAGTCCCGCATCAGGCTTCCTGCAGGGAGCGTGCTTCTGCCTCTATCTATGTCTCTGCCTTTCTCTATGTCTCTCATGAATAAGCAAATAAAACCCTTTCCTTAAAATCCTTTTCTTAAACCTAAGTGTTCACAAGGGCTAGGCAAGTAACATAAGTGAGTGTAAATAGCTAGATATGTTGTTGTTGTTGTTTTTAATGGTTCGTGTATCTTTTATTTTTTTATTTTATTTTTTTATATATATATTTTTTATTGGTGTTCAATTTACCAACATACAGAATAACCCCCAGTGCCCGTCACCCAATCACTCCCACCCCCCGCCCTCCTCCCCTTCTACCACCCCTAGTTCATTTCCCAGAGTTAGCAGTCTTTACGTTATGTCTCCCTTTCTGATATTTCCCACCCATTTCTTCTCCCTTCCCTTATATTCCCTTTCACTATTATTTATATTCCCCACATGAATGAGAACATATAATGTTTGTCCTTCTCCGACTGACTTACTTCACTCAGCTGTTGTTGTTGTTTTTAAAATAATATTGACATGAGAGGGTGGGGGTGGGGGAAATAGGTAATGGGGATTAAGGAGTGCACCTGTCATGATGAGCACCGGGTGATGTGTGGAAGTGTTGAATCACTATATTGTACACCTGAAACTAATATAACACTGTATGTTAACTATACTGAAATTAAAATAAAAACAATAAAAATAAAATAAGAGTGACACAATTGGCAATGGACCTTTAGCCTTCATGTCTGGGGGACAGAGACTGGAGAACTAGGGAGTGCAAACAAATTACTATTCATCTCTAGCCAGTTGTTGCCAAATCTTACAACTTCTCAAAAGAAATTCAGATTTTTACAGGCATCCTCCCAAATTTTAAATATTGGCTATTCTATCAGTCTGCTAGGGCTGCCATAACAGAATACCGTAGTGGCTTAAACATCAGACATTTATTTTCTCACAGTTCTAGAGACTAGAAGTCCAAGATCAAGCTGCCAGCAGGTTGGTTTCTGATGAGGCCTTTCTTTCTGGCTTGCAGACAGATGCTTTTTTTTTTTTTCTGTGTCCTCATATGCCCTTTCCTCTGTGTGCATGCAAAGAGAGACAAGTCTCTGATGGCTCTTCCTCCTCTTATGAGGACCCTAGTCCAGTGGGATCAGGCCCCACCCTTCTGACCTTATTTAACCATAATTAACTCCTTAAAAGGCTTTCTTCAAATTCTGAGATTGGAAGTTAGGGCTTCAACATATGAATTTTTATGAGATACAGTCTATAACAACAAACATGCAGAAAAATCAAAATGATTCTTTGAACCAGATATGGTTCACAAGTCTGCAACATCATAATCTTTATCTAGTAGGATGAAAGATTATTTGACTAAATCCTGACAATTGCATCCCTAAAGATGCCTGGTGTTAATCAATAGAAAACCAAAGAAAATAATTAGTGCAAAAGGACACATGTCAAAACTATCTTGGTCTATGTAGATTCATATTATGATAGCAGCACTATAAAATGCGGTACTGAAGAGATTGGCTTCCTCAAATTCAGATAGAAGCTGAGAAAAATTACTCTGAAGAAGTAGATTATCATAATGGTAAGTGTAGGGTCATAGAATAGCTGTGGTGGAGATATCTTTAGGGTTAAATCACTTCCCTCAATTAGGCAAGTATTAAAGCTGCTCAGACAGAAGTTTATTTTTTTCCAGAGGTTCTCTAGATATTGAGTGTTTCCATTCTCCCTCAGACAGATTGAACTAACCAGACTATGAAGGTGAAAAGAGTCTTGAAAATTACTTTGAGGAATCTGAGCTTAATCCTACAGGCTATTGTTCTTCAGACCTGTTTAATACAGTCTAGGGTACCTGTTACAATGTGAAGTCTGGGCCCCACCCCAACCTACTGATTCAGAATCTCTGGGGAAACCCAGAATCTGCAAACTCCCTAGACTGTAGTCACCAGGTGTTGAGCACAGAAAAAAATATCTACACATGGGTTTCCTAAAAGTTAATCTCGTCAGGGTATAGTGAATAGATTATAGAAGAGGAATTGAAGCCAATAATTATTGGTTATACGGGATCTAGTTCAAAGCCACAGAGAGCCAACACTAGGGAATAGAAATGGAAAGGAAAAAGTATGAGAAAAAGATGTTAAGAAAAAATTGGCAGGACTGATAAAGTCTTAAAAGTAACAAATAATGCTATTCTCTTATATGTTAGAGATTGAATCCACAATCATGAAATGAACTCTATTTCTATACTGTTATACTAGGAAGCACCCTAGTATACCTCCAAAGCAGTGCTGTCCCATAGAAATAAAAGACAAGCCACTCTGTTTTAAATTTTTTTCTGCTCAATATCACTAACCATCAGGCAAATGCAAATCAAAACCACAATGAGATATCAGCTCACAACTGTCAGAATGGCTAACATTGAAAAAATAACACGTTTTGGTGAGAATGTGAAGAACCCTCATGCACTATTTGGTGAAAATAAAAATTGGGAAAGTGTATGGAGTTTTCTCAAAATATTAGAAGTATCACATGATCCAGCAAACCCACTTCTGGTTATTTATCTGAAGAAAGCGAAAACACCAAAGAGATAAATACATCCCCATGTTCCTTTCGGCCTTATTTATAATACCCAAGATACGGAAGCAACCTAAGCTGTCCATTGATGGATGAATAGATAAAGAAAATGGCATAGGTGTGTGTGTGTGTGTGTGTGTGTGTGTGTGTGTGTAATGGAATACTATTCAGCCATTAAAAACCAGAGAAATCTTGCCATTTGTGACAATATGGGTAGACCTGGAGGAGCTTAGCCTAAGTAAAGCAAGGTACATGGAGAAAGACAAATGCCACATGCTCTCCCTTATATGTGGACTCGAAACAACAAAACAAGAACCCAAGCTCATAGATACAGAGAACAGACTGGTGTGAGTGAAATGGGTGAAAGAAGTAAAAAAGTCACAAACTTCCATTTATAAAATAAATAGTCCTGAGGATGTGATGTACAACATAGTGACTATAGTTAAAACTACTGGATTGTTTATTTGAAAGTTGCTATGAGAGATCTTAAAAGTTCACATCACAAGAAAAACTTTTTTGTAACCATGGTTGGATGTTAACTAGACTCCTTGAGGTGATCATTTCACAACACATGCAAATATTGGATCAATATGTTGTACATCTGAGACTAATAAATGTATGTCAATTATATCTCAATTAAAAGGCAATAAACGCAGGGGTGGCTGGCTGGTTCAGTCAGAAGGGCATGCAACTCTTCATCTCAGGGTGGTGAGTTTGTGCCCCACGTTGGGTGTAGAGATTAAACAAACTTTTAAAAAAGTAACAAATACATAAATAAAATAAAATTTCTAGTAGCCCTATTAAAAAGTGTTAAAACAGGTGAAATTAAGTTTACTATGTTTAACCCAATGCATCCAAAATATTCTCATTAAAACATTTAATCAATATAAAAACTATTGAGATCCGTTACATTTTCTTTTTCACTAAATCTTTGGAGTTGATGTATATTTTACACCTATAGCACAGTTCAACTCAGACCAGCCTCAAATCAAGGGCTCTCTAGTCTCATATAGCCAGGGGGATGCCATGTTGGATAAGTCTTAGTCTATCCACTTGGCTAGGGTAAGGGGTTTCTTTAATTAATACTATTGCTTTAATTTATACAAGTTTTCATTATTTCTTTAGGTTATGTTAGATCATTCGCCATCTTGTCGAGTGTTGTTTCCCTTCTGACAGATGTTTCAGTCATGCTCTTTCTATTGCATGATGATTTTTTAAATTCAAATTTGTATGAATTTTGAATTTCAATGAAATTCATCTAGAAGGCTATAGTCAGCATTATATTTGGGGTAAAGTTATTTTTTAAAAAGATTTTTTATTTATTTGAGAGAGAGAATGAGCTGGGGAGGGGCAGAGGGAGATGGAGAAGCAGGCTCCCTTGCTGAGCAGAGAGCCCAATGTGGGGCTCCATCCCAGGACTCTGGGGTCATGACCTGAGTTGAAGGCAGATGCTTAACCAACTGAGTCACCCAAGCGCCCCTGATACAGTTATTTTTAAATGTTTTTTATTATGGTAAAATATAAATGACATAAAATTTACCAGTGTGGCCATTTTTCAATGTACAGTTCAGTGGCATTAAGTTCATTCACATTGTTGTGTGACCATCACCACAACCCATCTCCAGAACCCCAAATTGAAACTACCCATTAAACAATAACTCCTCCTTCAGCCCCTGGTAATCACCATTCTACTTTCTGTCTCCATGAATTTGACAGTTCTAGGAACCTCATATAAGTGGAATCATATAGTATTTGGTCTTTTGTGTTTGGTTTATTTCACTCAGCATGTCTTCAGAATTTCCTTCCATTTCAGGGATGGATTCTATTCCATTGTAAGTATATACCACCTTTTCTTTAACCATTCACCCACTGAGGGGCACTCAGGTTGTTCCCATCATTTGGCTACTCGGAACGTGGGTGTACAAATATCTGTTCAAGCCCTTGCTTTGAGTTCTTTTGGGTAGACAAGCAGGAGTGGAATTGCTGAATTAGATACAGTTATTTTTAAGACTTAACTCCTCAAATTTATCATTAGAAAAGGTGGTTTGGGGCATCCTTACCAGCAGAGTCAGTGGACTTGAGATACACTCACACACTGTCTCTCTAGAAGGACCTCTGTTTCCTAAGCATTCCAACAGCTTCACGGTCACTGACTCATAGACAAAGAATCCCCTCAAGCTGCTTCAGTAGGTTCAGTATATTTTAAATCCTGAAGGAGCCAAGTTCTTCCAGTGTGTGATTCAGTGAGTGCAAATTAGGCATTTAAGAAGGTATAGTCATACTTTTGGGAAAATAGTAAGGCCTTGCAACTATGCCACTAATAGTACCAAAATGGCCTAAAAAATTAACATTAACTCTCATAAGTTCCACTGTGTGATGTCTAGGCTGTGCTAAAGGGGAAATATGTCTCTTCTGCAACTACCATGTATAATACTGCACTTTTTGAGAGAGAAAAAGGCTGAAGGCCTCTGAAAAGTTTGTTCTGGAGCTATTAGAGCTCTTTCCTCGGTGAGAGCTGCGATGAGAATTTGTGCAATTTGCACTGTGGATGCAATCCAAACTTCCATACAAATAGTCCTGTAAAGACAGTAAGGCCGGTTTCCTGACTGCTTGCAAATGCTGCTGTCTGCACCTGCGCGCTCTTTCCCTCCAGCTTTATGCACCTCTGCAAGGCCATGGTAGCACCAACCAAACCTCGTCTTATTGGAGTGTTGTGCACACATCGGGAGGAGCTCACAGCTAGACCCATGTGTTGCTTTTTAAAAGCTTTGGCTGTTATTCCCAATCTTCACTTGCAAGGTGTAAAACCTTAAGGGGTCATCTTAGTTACACTGTCTTGTTGAAGCAATAAACACCAGCTGATGCTGATTTAAAACAGAAGATGAGCTAACACATTGTGCTCTCTGAAGTCAATTTATTTGGGTTATTCTTTTAATCTGAACTAATTATGAGCTAAAACAACAAATGTGAAGGTGTAAAGGAGAGTCCTGTCTTCTTCTCTGCCTATGAATGCATCAGACAAATGTGTGAGACAGATGTGCTCTTGCCAAGACTTGCGGTCCAGCTTCTCAGCTCTGCAGATTCTGCTTGTGAGCCCAACAGAGCTCAAATGGACCTGCCCTGGATGGTGGCTGTGTGAGATTTTCATTTTTGGATAATACTGGTAATAATTTCCTGAGAAAGAATATTTCTCTTTTAGCCCTTTAGGCAGAGGACTGATGTTCCAAAGAAGGAATGAGGAATTCCTTTTTTTTTTATTTATTTTTTATTGGTGTTCAATTGCCAACATATAGAATAACACCCAGTGCTCATCCCATCAAGTGCTCCCCTCAGTGCCCATCACCCAGTCACCCCATCCCCCTGCCCACCTCCCCTTCCACCACTCCTGGTTCGTTTCCCAGAGTTAGGAGTCTCATGTTCTGTCACCCTCGCTGATATTTCCCACTCATTTTTTCTCCTTTCCCCTTTATTCCCTGTCACTATTTTTTATATTCTCCAAATGAATGAGACCATATAATGTCTGTCCTTCTCCGATTGACTTACTTCACTCAGCATAATACCCTCCAGTTCCATCCACGTCGAAGCAAAAGGTGGGTATTTGTCGTTTCTAATGCCTGAGTAATATTCCATGGTATACATAAACCACATCTTCTTTATCCATTCATCTTTCGATGGACACCGAGGCTCCTTCCACAGTTTGGCTATCGTGGCCATTGCTGCTAGAAACATCGGGGTGCAGGTGTCCCGGCGTTTCATTGCATCTGTATCTATGGGGTAAATCCCCAGCAGTGCAATTGCTGGGTCATAGGGCAGATCTATTTTTAAGGAATGAGGAATTCCTTATTGAGCATTGGAAAACCCTCAATTTATTCTTTAAAAAAAAAAAACTCTATTGAATTTTAATTAATATGCAAATAACTGCATAGATTTAATCTGTACAGTTTGATGAGTTTGGACATATGCAAACACTCATGATACCAGCACCACAGTTAAGGTAATACACATAGCCAACACCTTCCAAAGTTTCCTTGTGTCGGGGATCCCTGGGTGGCTCAGAGGCTTAGTGCCTGCCTTCAGTCCAGAGGTGGTCCTGGAGGCCCGGGATCGAGTCCCCCATCGGGCTCCCTGCATGGAGCCTGCTTCTCCCTCTGCCTGCGTCTCTGTCTCTCTGTCTCATAAATAAATAAAATATTTAAAAACAAAGTTTCCTTGTGTCACGTGTGTGTGTGTGTGTGTGTGTGTGTATAGTAACATGAAACCTACCTGCTTAACAAATTGTTAACTATAGGCAATGTGTTGTAGTTTCTAGAATATTCTAAAATTTTTTAAAACTTATTCATGTATCATAAGTGAAACTTTATAGCCATTGACCATCTTCCCATTCCCTCCCAGCCCCCACCCCTGGCAACTACTATTCGTTTTTCTGCTTCTCTGAGTTCATTTTAGAATAGTCACAGAAAATCTCATTGAAGTGGAATCATTCAGTATTTGTCCTTCTGTGAGTGGCTTATTTCACTTAGCATAATGTCTCCCAGGAAAAAAACATTAATAATAACCTTCTAAAAGTAATAATTATGATGATGATGATAATAATAATAACATTCTAAATAAATATTCTTAGATGATCAGATGTAGTCCTGGCCCTTCTATTCAGAGATCAAGGAAACTAACATAAATGTCTTCGATTTCCCTTCCTTTATAGAATACTTTTGTGTTCTAATTTCAATCTACCTCACCGGTCTTCTCTCCCACTATTCTCTTTCAAATATATTCTACATGTACTCTGGTCCAAAACAACAACAAAAAATCACATATGTTGACTTGATGTGCAGAAATTCATAGAACTTTAATTTTTACATGCCTTTCTGCTGATGGTTGAAAAACTTGATTTTGCCAAATAAAAGTGTCCAGCCTCTCTTGATTTAGAAGAATAGCTCTTTTGGATTAACTTTGGCATTTTTCAGGGTTTGCCCACTTCTTGAGTGTTCTCCCTTTTCTCACCTGCTTCCCTCACTGGCACCTTGTAGGCAGGGAGGATTCCTGGGAGGCATAGAGGAGCCTCTAGGTAAGTTATGTTTCCCTGATGGTTGCATCACCAGTCTGCCTCCCTGTCACACTGCAGGGAGTTTGGGCTCTCATGGTCGCTGGGCATATTGTGTTGGTGGCTGCTGATGTGTGGCTGGAGTTTGGGGTGTTGTGCTGGCAACTGTGCTGATGCCTGGAGTCCTCCATGGATCCTAGTCAAGAGGGAAGGCCTCATCTCAGCAGCTTCTCTTGAGGACCCCTGGCCTCTTCTGGCATCCAGGTCACCACACTGCTGGGCCCTCTTGGAGGGCTGGGATGTGTCGGCAACTTTCCCAGCATCTTAAAGCTGTAAGAGGATCTTATGAGGCTGCTCTGAGCTCACCAACTTAGATGTCCCTCCCAGCCAGGTGTGCTGGGGCATCTTCCTCTGGGATGCTTTGCTGACACAGGAACTTGTCTGAGGCTTGCCCCTACTCAAGCTATCCCTAATATTGTTTTGTTTCCCTCAAACTCCAAGTGGGACAAGAGCTTGCAAGCAACCTCTTCCCCTTTTCTTCCTTGCATTCCCAGGCATCTCCTCCCAAAGTAGAAAGGTTTTCATTCTCCTCTATGTTTGGGCACATTTTTTAATGGTATTCTTCATCTTTCTCTGAGGCCACCTCTCAAAACTTTGGTTCTTCAAATAAAAACTCTGCTCCAAGACATTTGAGAAAACATTCCTCTATTGCTTGAAAGGCTATTTTTTTTCTATTGATTATTCATTCAGTTATTTATACAATTATGAGTATGTAGCTCAATTAAAGTTCTCACAGCAAACATCCATATAAGATCAAGATCATACAGATCAATGAGTGGACACCAACAGCACCCCCAGTTCTCTTTCATACCCTCTCCCCATCACTGCACAAAAGCACTCTTTTGATTTTCTAGCACTGCAGAGTATTTGAAAGTCTAATTTTTTGAGACTATTATTTATCTCCAGACTTTATTTTAAAAATCTAGTTTGAAACTTAGAGCTGAGCGAGGACTTTGTTCTGGACAGTGTTCAGTCTCCCTTTCCCTGCAAAAAATTATCTTCATCTTCTTTGTTTAATGGAGGGAAGGCTGCAGGGTTTTCAAAACAACCAACTACCCGAACAAACAAATAAAAAATACTAACTCTGGAAATAATAGGGAGGAAAAATACATCATATGGTATTTCAAACAACTGTCCACTATAATCAGCCAGACTAAACTGTTTCTCTTCCCCAAATATGCTGTACTGTCCTGCTTCTACATCTTGCCTGCATTGTTCCCTCTACCTCAAACACACCCAAGAATTCAGTTTTAACTTCACACCTGTTTTGCTGTTGCCTGGCTTTTTACATTGGTTGGTGAGCAGATTTCTCTTTTGATCCCAGATGTACTAAAAGAAACATTAGCAATGAATTAATTAAAATGACTTCTTACCAATGCCAGAGCTGAACTGGTGTGCCATACCATGTTTTCAGTAGCCACCTTAAGCTTTTGAAACAAATGAAGACACAACGTATCTGATAGACAGAAGCTTGTATTACCTGATGGCTCCTGGTGACTGAACATTCTCTGGTTTGTCGGGTGATCTTATGCACTAAGATTTAGATAAAATTGGCTTGAACCTACATAGAACAAAAAAACTCAACACTTTGAATATTTCCAGGAATTCTTGGGTGGGACCTATCTTTCTGACTTACTGCACAATTCTTTTTTTTCTTTTTTTTTTAAATTTTTTTATTTATTTATGATAGTCACAGAGAGAGAGAGAGAGGCAGAGACACAGGCAGAGGGAGAAGCAGGCTCCATGCACCGGGAGCCTGATGTGGGATTCGATCCCGGGTCTCCAGGATCGCGCCCTGGGCCAAAGGCAGGCGCCAAACCGCTGCGCCACCCAGGGATCCCCCTTACTGCACAATTCTAATCATTGCTTGGTTCTTCTAGATGTTCAGTTAACCTAAGTCTCACTTCTGGCAACTACTCCCCTTTCCTTCCTCCCTTCATACCCTTGTGATTGCAGATATGAAACACAACCTCTTTTCTCTGATTCTGAAAAATACCACGCATCCAAGGCAAACATGAGTAGGAGTCATTTGTGGGAGATTCTGGGGTTAGGGCAGGACTAAAGAAAACTTACTCTGTAATACCAACCTCAGCTCTGCCTCCCAGCCATTCTCACAGTTGACCTCTGACTGACATTGCCTGCCCTGTTGGGCTCTTTCTTCCTTACCACCAATTTTCCTTTCCCATAGCCTCCCTCATTCCTAGCACTCTCCTTCCATGATGGTATCCTCAGAGATTTAAATATTTCTCTATCAATTAGCTTTTGTTGGTTAACAAACCATTCCAAACAACCACTTATTTAGCTAGTAATTCTGCTGGTCAGCAATTTGGACTAGACTCAGCTGGGCACCCTCATGCATCTGCTATCATCGGGAGGTTAGCTTTGCTTTTACTAGCTGGGCTCTCATATGTCTAGGGCCTCACCTGGGACAGATGAGCTGACATGAATCTCCCATGGAGTCTCTCATCCTCCAGTAAGCTAACCAGTGTTTGTTCACATGGAGGCTGGGCCAAGTTCTAAGAGAACAAGCACATGTATACAAGGCTTCTTGAATCCTAGGAAAAACTAGTACATCACCTCTGCTGCATTTGAAGTCATGGGTCAAAAAAGCTACAAAGTCACTTTGAAAAGAGGTATGCATATGATGAGCTAGGAGTGGGGTGGGGGATAATTATAGCTATTTTAGCAGATTATACAAGGACTGGAATTATACAAGGACAGGAATCCAAATACCCCAGTGTAGTGATCAGACAGGTTTCTAACTTCCCCGATATTGTCTGTAGAAAATGGGTCAACCACAAACTGTGAAATAGATTTAAAATATACTGGAGATAGTTACTTGCTTAAAAATGCATCATAAGGGAAAAGTCCTTTTAAAATCAATTCTCAATAATGGCAGAGTTAATAAAGACTTAAAAGAGAACTAAAGCTTCTGTAAAAGTAATAAAAAAAAAGTTCCTTTCCTAAGGAAAAGGAAAGAAGCTGATGAGGGAAAAATAATCAGTTCTGGGAAAGCAAATTTCAACAAGTGTAGGGCACTGACGAGGAAAAAAAAAAGACTTGATGGGAAGAAAGGATTCCAGAAGAGCTGGATGCTCTTTAAACAAACAATTTTGGCAGGTGAACAAACTATATGGGAAGTGCAGGACAGGGAAAAGCCTGCCAAATTGGAGGAGCAGAACTGTGCAAAGTTCTGAAAGGCAATTTAGAGAACCAAGGAAAGATGTTGAGCCAGATCACCAAGGATGAACAAAAAGAAGGAACACAAATGTGTACGGACCACATCAAAAGTGAGAAAGATAATACAATGTAGGGTACACACAAAAGACATCAGGAAGCAGTTAATCAGCTGCAATAATAAAAACCAAGTTATTATTGACTATGTTACCATATGGCTAAATAAACAGTCCTGGATTTCATACATTTCTCTACAAGCCTGTTGTCTGACACCACTGTCAGCACTGACTAAGATGCATGTAGTTGGAAAGCAGAAACCCTAACTCAAAATGGCATTTAAAATAAAGGGAGGGATCCCTGGGTGGTGCAGCAGTTTGGCGCCTGCCTTTGGCCCAGGGCGCGATCCTGGAGACCCGGGATCCAATCCCACGTTGGGCTTCCGGTGCATGGAGCCTGCTTCTCTCTCTGCCTGTGTCTCTGCCCCTCTCTCTCTCTCTCTCTGTGTGACTATCATGAATAAATAAATAAAATCTTTAAAAAAAAATTAAAATAAAATAAAATAAAATAAAGGGAATTTACTGGACCTTGTAACCACTCTCCAAAGGTAGAGTGATCTTCAAGTAAACTTCCATTATAGTTTGAATTTTATTGTCTGAAATTATGTTGGCTGTCCCCTCTACTGTATGTTGTCTTCCTCAGCTGGGTTCCCTCATAGTTGCAAAAGGGCTGCAGCAATTCCAAAGGTCATATCCTCACATCACTCCATTCAAAAGAGTTTCACTTCCTCGAGCCACTGAGTAAACCTCTGGGCTTTCCGCTGATTGAACGGACTCAGGTAATGACAACATAGATTGCTTTAGACTTAACTGTATCCATCCCTGAGGAACCAAGGCAAGGAATGGATTTATGCTGATTTCATTGGGTTCTGTAGAGACTACAACATGGAGACTCCATCTCACTCACCTCACATAGCAGGTACTCAGTGGGGAAGTGTGCAGTGGAGGGAGCCAGTAAATTGCCTGCTTCAGGTAATGCAGGTGACAGAAGGGGAGCAGGAATAAACTGTCCTTGACTGGGCTCTGATTTGGGTGAATAAGTAGGCAAATATTAAGAAACAAACAATGGCAGGTTATTGTGTAACAAACCATGACAGGTTATAGAACATTCTCAGGGAGTAAACCTTAGCTTGGATCTCTTGCATTTCTCTCTTAAAGAAAAGCAACAATTCTATGTATTAAAAAGCATAATAGGTGCTACAAAGCCTTCTCCTCTTCTCAGTTATTGTGTCACTAAATGTGTGAGAGTGTGAATCCCATTTCTCACAATGGGTCTTCCACAGAGTCAAAGGTTCTTGTGCGGGACACCTGGGTGGCTCAGCGGGTTAGCACCTGCCTTCACACCCAGGGCGTGATCCTGGAGTCCCAGGATCAAGTCCCATATCGGGCTCCCTGTAGGGAGCCTACTTCTCCCTCTGCCTATGTCTCTGCCTCTCTCTCATGAATAAATAAATAAAATCTTTAAATCAAAACAAAGGTTCTTGTGCTTCCTGCCCAATTCCAAATAAAACCAAAAACATTCCAATGCAAATAGTTGTCCCGTATGCAATTATCATCTCAATAAATTCTATTTTCATTTCAACAAAATGTAATTGGTGAGAACAACTGTGGGTGATACATTTATTCTTAAATTAACAATAACTTTGGCCTTCTAAAAAAGCATAATTTCAGGTTTTTTTCCCTGTAATTACTAGTCTTCATATCTTTGAAATTTCTAGGGAAAAAAAATTTATTTCCTGGGGAAAATGTTTTGAGTAAGCCTCTAAACCTCATCTGCAAAATAAGAAAGATCACACTGACTTCATAGGGTACATGAGGATTAAAGGGGCTAGCTAACATATGAAAAGTAAGTACAAAGTGCCTGACATATTAATATAATATCATTATATAATAGAATTTATTAATATCATGTAGTAATATGTAATATCATTATAATATATAATAGCTATGTCATTATTACTCCATTTGCCTGTATTTACTCAATCCTTAGGCTAGACCTAGAAGGGTCACTATTTTTTTTTAGCCCATTTTACAGAGGAAACTGAAGCATAGATAATTAAAAGGCTATTGATTTTCTTACATAGTGACATGGCAGGATTTTCCTGGTAAGTTGTAGAATAAGATTCACACCTTGAAACCAGCTTTAAACTGGGGCATCTGGGTGGCTCAGTTAAGTATTAGTGATTTCAGCTCAGGTCATGATCTCATGGGTCATGACATTGAGCTCTGCGTTGGGCTCTTGGGCGCAGCAGGGAGGCTGCTTGGGATTCTCACCCTCTGTCTCTCCCTTCCCACTTGCTGGGAAGAAATCTTTAAAAATAAAGAAATCTTTAAAAAAAATAATAAGAGGAACTTCAGATTTACTAATCTCTTACTTTCCTTGAACTCTCTTCTGATCACTACTCTACTTACTCAGTTGGAAAACAACAAATACATAATGAGAAGTTATCTCTCCTATTCATTCATAGTCAAAGCTACCTTATTGGGCTTTTATTTTCTAACACCTTCTATCTTCCAGCCTCTTTTGTTTTTAGTTTATAGATGATAAAATATTACAATTAAGCATAAATACTTAACCTTAACACTTAAATACCTGGCACTTAGTTGGTAGTCACTATTATTTATTGAAGGAACGAATGAATGAAACCCAACACTAAAGGGAAAAAAAGACTTACAGAAGAAATAAAAACTCTAATTCTTACACCACCACTCAGGCTAATGATAGGACCAATGGAAGATAAAAATAGAAGAAAGCCTGAACTAGATGTGGAAACTAGGAAAAGTGGCGTTACATGCCAGAAACATAACAGAATTTCTGCTAAATATAAAGGGAATGGGAACAAACTATAGGAAGTCACAAAAGGTCAACTGTACATAGAATTTTACAAACTGTTTTTATCATTATCTCTTAAAATTTTTTTCCAGGTGAATATCAATATTACCACTTCATTTGCTTATCAACATCTCATTACATGTATATATATGATTTATTTCATTCTTGCTACCATTTAATTGTATCAATTTTTGCTTTTATAAAACTGGCATTGAACATTGAGAATTTTTCTTATTTTTAAAGGCACCTGCTTGCAGAATGAAAACATGATTACAAAAGTTTTTTTTAAAGATTTTATTTATTTATTCATGACAGACACAGACAGAGAGAGAAAGCGAGGCAGAGACACAGGCAGAGGGAGAAGCAGGCTCCATGCAGGGAGCTCGATGTGTGACTCGATCCCAGGTCTCCAGGATCACATCCCAGGCGGAAGGCGGCACTAAACCACTGGGCCACCGGGGCTGCCCTGATTACAAAAGTTATCAAGAAAAAAATAGATAAAAGTTAGTATATATGACAAAAGATTAAAAAGCAAAAGAAGTTGAAAACAGCAAAATAAGATGACAGAAGAGCAAATATATTAGTAAATGAATATAAATGGAAGAATGTACCTCTTAAGAGGTTAAGAAAAAAACCTGTGTTCAGGTCTGAAGCTAATCAACTTCATTCAGGTTATATAAGGCACTAGAAGGAAAGTTACACATAAAAAATTAAAAGGATATGCAAGAAGAAATTAGGCAAATGGTTGTATAAAGGACCCAGGTCTTTTCCATCTCTGTGCTCTGACATCCCTGTTTGGGTTTTTAGGCTTCTAACGAGATGGATGCAGCGATTCTGGGTGTCATACCAGAAACAGCAATATCCAGGTGGAAATAAGAGACCCCAGCTCTTGCTCAGAAGAAGGACACTTTCCCAAAGACTCCCTACCTACCCACACACTTCATTTTGGCCAGCACTGAATCCCACGCCTAATGATCTATCAACTGAAAAAAAGAATGGATTCACCCTTAAACCAAACAAACCTTCTCCTGAGACACTTAGCTGTGTGAGAAAGAGGTGGCTACCTGAACAAAACTGAGGTCCTGGTTCTACTAGAAGAGGGATAAATGGATGCTGGTTGAGCAACCAGTGATGATCACAACACCAGATAAATAGGAACCAAAGAAAAGGTGATGTATACTAAACAGATTTAAGCACAAAACAGCATTATTAAAGATCAAGAGCTACTTAGTGATAAATTTACCAGGAAGACATAATTATTCTGATTATGTATCCACCTAAAAACATAACCTCAAAATACATGCCAAAAAGTAAGCAGAAAAACAAGAGGTGGCAGGAAGGGGTGGCTAACAATTTAGATCATAGTGGAAAATCATATAGATCATAGCAGAAAAAGGTTAACATACCTTTCTGAGAGGCAGATTGAATAGATCAAAATTAAGTAGAAATTGAGAAAATCTGAACAACAGAATTATTAAGCTTGACATAACATATATATGTGTGTGTATACATATATATGTTGTATATGTATACAGTCCTATAAATAAATATGGCATATACATATTAATTTCAAGCACACATTGAACATTTTCAAAAACTGATCACCACTTGACCACAAACACAACTCAAAAATACAATGCAACAAAGTTACAAATGCAATCAATAGCTAAAGAGAGCCAAGAAATTGATAAATTCAGAAATTTTAAAACCTACTTCTAAATAATTCATGGGTTAAAAAGAAATCATACTGAAAATTACCAAATAGAACTGATTGGCAATGTAACCCGACATATTAAAAACACACAGGATTATTTTCAGGGAAAATTCTTTCTAAGCAAACTGGAGTTAATCTTTTTCCTACAGCATATTTCCATCCCAAATGCTGACAGTGATAGAAAAACTTAGGAAAACATCTTACTTCTTCTATATACATTGGAAAGATTGCCCTTTGTTCTTTCTTTCCCTGAATGTTTTCATGAAGCCTCAACCAGAGTCCATATGCTGTTCATTTTCTCTTTATTAAGCATTTTTGTGGCAATTTTATACAATAGCCAGTCCAGTAATGGTCAGCCTTTCTCCACTGCCACCCCATAGAGAAATGTTTTCCTTATTCCATCAGGTACCTATCAGAAAAATCTCCTACTCTCTTGACCCCTCCACAAAGAAATCTAAATTGCCTTCCTTGGTGACTCTTCACAACTCTACACATTGGTAACCTCCTCTTTCTAGAACACCCACATGTGAATTTAAAATTCTATAGACAGGAGAGATATTGGTTCAAAGCCATGCAACATTTACCTTCTAACAGTAATTCAAATGTGTTGCATGGTCAACCTGACACAAGGAAGGAGGAAGAAAGAAATTAGCAGTTTGGTGTCTGCTCTATATACAGAGAGGGTGTGCAGAGAGGCTTCCACTTGACTTATCAAATGTGTAGGATAATAAACCCAAGTAAGGAAGATGAATGGGATGACTTCAGCCTCCAGGTATATTATAAAAATAATACATTATTATTTTACTTGAAATTGATTTGTTCTCATGGGTATCTAAATATGCACAAATATTTTTATGGATCATATGTTTGGTAAAGAGTGATTCTGCACATGGTTGCATTAAGGAAAACCCATTTTAGTTTCCTTTGACTTCATTCTAAGATCACAAATGTTGGCACTCTTTACCCGAACAAAGGATACACTTCCTTAAGCATGTTTCATGATAATAGCTTTCATTTTATTTTGGTTGGCTAGATGTATATGGCCTCTCCAAGTCCTCAATTATATAACCTGGGATTTCCACATTGTTTTTGACAGAAAAGTAGAACAAAAATAAGTTATGCAGACAAAATTTGAAACACATGATATGGAATTGAAAGGACTTAGTGATGAAAAGTCTGAGTTAGTGGTAATCAAATCTTGAAATAGATTTGTTCTTAAGCAAACAGTTCAAAGTATTTGGCTATGCATCACTGTTTTTTCAAGCTTGAAAAGATTATATTGCTCTGTTTCTCAACTATAGTATATTTACAGCTGGACTTTGAAACTGATGCAGTAAACATCAAACTCTTATTCCAATCTTGAGTTATATTCTCCATTAAGCAGCCACTGCAGGGCTCTGGCTTCAGTATCACAGTATCAAGACTTGGTACAACTGAGGAAAAATAATAAGGTTTGAAAACTGTGGGCTGTTGCAATAGATATTTTGCTTTCATCATTGCAAAAGGATTGAACTGTTTTAATATTTTAATGGTATGGAGCCAGGTTATATTAAACACTTATTTAGTATCTATTATCCAATATCTTATAAGCTCTTAGTCTATTTGGGGGTTATGAATGTTTGTGTGAATCTGATGAAAGCTATGGCTCTGCATCCTCAAAATTTTGATGTAATTTCAGTGAGTGGGCTCATAGACTCATAAATTCACTCATGGATCCCAGTTAAGAATCTTAGCCCTAAAGAATCTGAAAATGTAAACTCTGAAAAAAAAGGTTTTCCTTGACTTTTGGAACACAAGATGCTCTTATTAGACACTAGATGTACATAGGAGACATCCATTTTAGGTAATTTTTAAAAGAACACTCATGAGAATATTAAAGAGAAACTATGTAATTGTTAGAAAGATTTTAAGATTTGAAATCTTTTCACCAAAAATTGACATCAACCTCAAAAATGGATAGCTAAAGTGCTAGATTAGATTCCAAGTTCAAATGGTTTTATTTTTCATTTTTTATTCTATTAGATAAAAAAAATGCTAACTCACAATTATAGGTCATCAGAACTGGCAGAAAATGTTTTATGGATCTGACAAATGGCTCTGGATATTTGGATTGAAATTATGGACAAACTTCCAATTGAGGACTACTTTCAGCATTCTGTCAAAGACCAAATCAAGGAACATACCACACTCAAGAGCTGGACTGTTGTATGCTTTGAGTTGGAAGTTAGGGGCAAATGATTTCCATTCTTTGGTTCCATTTGACTCTGAAAAGCATTCCCACTTCTGTTACAGCATATGTATGTGGTTTTATAATGTGCCCAATATGATGTCATTATTTTTTTCCTCTGAAGATGGAAGAAAATTGAGTATTTGATGTTTGAAAGGACTTATACACAGCATGATAGAGCTGTTTGCACCAGAGTTTGATTTTATTAAGAAATTCTCTTTTTTTCTCTTAAACATCAAGAAATTAAGTTGTTTTTGGCTCTGAAGTGATAGGATCAGGCCATTAACAAAACCCACTATACTGCAATACAAGCTACTTTGGCAAACCTCTTGAAATCATGGCAATGCTCTTTGCTAGCATTTTTTAAGAGGAATTGAAATATATAATATAACATTTCTTACTGAAGTTGAGGGCCTTCCTCTCACTTTCAACATATGATAAAAGTGAATATTGTACATGTTCATCGTTCACTGAGCATGTTGAATACAACTCATTACCAACAGTTCTAATTTGGTTATAGTCCCATTTACCACTATTACCCCCATATTTTTTTAAAGATTTTTATTTATTTATTCATGAGAGAGAGAGAGAGAGAAGTAGAGGGAGAAGTAGGCTCCATGCAGGGAGACTGATGTGGGACTCGATCCCGGGTCTCCAGGATCACAGCGTGGGCTGAAGGCGGCCTAAACCACTGAGCCACCCGGGCTGCTCTATTACCCCCATATTTAATCAAGGATAAAAAGCATATTAATGGCCACTATATCAGATAGGACATAGATACTGTTGCAGGTTAAACCAAAATACAGAGCCTAAAACAACAGAGAAGCTTATTTTTTTTTTTGAGAAGCTTATTTTTCTCCAATACTAAGGATCTTAGTATTCAAGGTGGTGCCAAGGGTCTGTCCCATAAAATCAGCAGATGGCCATGTTCCTTCTCTCTTGGCCTAGTGCTCTTCTAGATGTTGCCCTTGTCTGCATTGTCTAATAGAGCCCACTAGATCCATAATTAGTCATGGCAAGGAATAAAAGAGAAGGGGAGGGTACAAACCATAAAACTGTCCATGTAACTCATCCAATAGCTATAGTCATATGGCCACAACTGGCTGCAAGAGAGGCTGGAAGATGTCACCTTTATTCCGGGTGGCCATGGACCCAACTAAAATAGTCTAATACCATAAAAAGGGGAGATAGAGGATGAACATTGAGTATAAATAGTAGTCTTTGTCAGAGCCACCCTGTAAATCAAGCATTATGGGTTTGACTTTCACTGGAAACCTTTTATTACCAAGCAACACATTTCTTACCAGAGAATTTGTGTTCTGTCCGTTTAGCCCAACTTTTTTCCTGGTCTTCATAAGGGAACTTTCACAATTGTTAACTAAACCAAAAAAAAAATAAGGTTTTTCAGTGATAAATAGAATTTTTTTTAAAAAAGAGCACTTTCTCCTAATCCTTTCCCAGCATATATTCTTTGAACAAATTATTATTAAGCATATAAGTAATTTAATTCACTCATAAAGTAAAATATCTGCACACATACACAATTAGGGAGTTTTCTTTTTTTTTTTAAGATTTTATTTATTTATTCATGAGAGACATACAGAGAGAGAGGCAGAGACACAGGCAGAGGAAGAAGCAGGCTCCATGCACGGGGAGCCCGACGTGGGATTCGATCCCGGGTCTCCGGGATCACGCCCTGGGCCAAAGGCAGGCACTAAACCGCTGCGCCACCCAGGGATATAGGGAGTTTTCTTTTGGTCCAACTCAAATTGGGAATTTGTTGGTTCTGGTCACAAGGACTTCCAAAGGGTGATGCCACCTTTCGGCACAAGTTGTCTAGAGTCCACACTTGGGGAACAAACTTCAGGGTATGTGTCAGAGGTTTTTTTTTTGTTTAGTTTTGTTTTTTTTTATTGCAAACAATAGAAATTAACTCTGGCTAGCTTAAAGGGAAAAGAAAAGAGTGCATCACGTGGAATGGGGATTGCTCATAAAAAAAGAGAAAGCAAAGGACCAAGTCTCACGAAGGACAGAAGTCAAGTCAGGGCAGCCCTGGGTACTAATGGAAAGACGCTCAAAGAAACCCTACCTCAATGAATCAGCTCTAGCTGTGTTCTGTCCTTGGTCACTATGCTCTGGTTTCATACTCTGGGAGAAGATTCCAAAGCTTTTTGTTATGGGCTTAATTGTGCTCCTGCCTCAAATTCATATGTCAATGTCCTAACACCCAGTACTTCAGAATATGACTGCAGTCACTGGAAGTTCTGAGAAAATATATAATGGCCTAAATATCGTACAGAGCTGCCAAGCAATATAAAATAGAATGATTGCCTTATGATATAATAGTAATTAAAATAACTATTATCATTATTATAGATAACATGTATTGAGTACTACTGTCTGCCAAGAACTGTGAAGGACACTTTTCTGCGACATGTTATTTAATACATTCAGCAACCTCATGAGCAACTGACCATTAACTATTATCTCCATTTTTAAAATGACAAAACCAAAATTAGTGATAAAACCAGATTTTGAATCTAAACCTATCTGAACTTAAAACTAGAATTCTTGGGCAGCCTGGGTGGCTCAGCGGTTTAGCACAGGCTTCAGCCCGTGCCTTCAGCCCAGGACCTGATTCTGGGGACCTGGGATAGAGTCCCACGTCGGGCTCCCTGCAGGGAGCCTGCTTTTCCCTCTGCCTGTGTCTCTGCCTCTCTGTGTCTCTCATTAATAAATAAATAAAATCTTTTTTTAAAAAAACGAGAATTCTTATGCTAGCAAGCAATATTACCACTTAAAGTATTCAAACAGTAGTTCAACTTGCTATGGAGGCAGAAATCATAATTACCATTTTCCAAACCCATAATCTTTGTGGGAGTTTTTGATTTATAGAAGCACTATACTTTTCTTTGCTTCAGCTTTGGTTAGTACATTCTTGGGGGAAGGAGACTGAGGGGCTTAAGGAGCAATTGTTAATGAAAAGCTTTTGAAAGTTACAAGATTATTGAACTGTGTGCTACACTGAACAAGACAGGTAGAAATTATTAGATCAAAACATATGCTGACAACACAAAGAGAAATTGAGGAGTCAATCCCATTTACAATTGCACCAAAAACCATAAGAAACCTATGAATAAACCTAACCAAGGAGGTGAAAGAAAGACCTTTACTCTGAAAAGTATAAAACATTGATGAAAGAAATTCAAGATGACACAAAGAAATGGAAAGACATTCTATCTTCATGGGTTGGAAGAACAAATATACTAGCCAAAACAACCTAAACATTTAATGTAATACCTATCAAATACCAAGAACATTTCTCACAGAACTAGAATAAACAATCCTAAAATGTGTATGCAACCACAGAAGATCCTAAATAGCCAAAGCAATATTGAAAAAGAAAAGTAAAGCTGGAGGATGCCAATCCCGGACTTCAAGTTATATGACAAAGCTATAGTGATCAAAACAGTATGGTTCTGGCACAAAAATAGATATAGAGATCAATGGAACAGAAGAGAAAACACAGAAATGAACCTACAACTGTATGGTCAGTTAATCTTTGACAAAGAAGAGAAGAATATCCAGTAGGAAAAAGTCTCTTCAACTAATGCTTCTGGGAAAACTGGACAGCCACATGCAATAGAATGAAACTGGACTACTTTCTTACAGCATACACAAAAATAAATTCAAAATAGATGAAAGACCTAAATGTGAGACATGAAATCAAAATCCTAGAGGAGGATACAGGCAGTAACTTCTGTGATATCAGCTGCAGCAACTTCTTTCTAGAAATGTCTCCTGACACAAGGGAAACAAAAGCAAAGATAAACTCTTGTGACTTCATCAAAATAGAAAGCTTCTGCAAAGGGAAGGAAACAATAAAAAAAAAAAACTAAAAGGCAAACTACAGAATGGGAGAAGATATTTACAAATGACAAATCTGATAAAGGGTTAATAGCCAAACTATATGAAGAGTTCTAAAACTCAACACCCTCAAAACAAACAATCCAATTAACAAATGAGCAGATATGCACACATAATGGAATATTACTCAGCAATGAAATCTTGGGGCGCCTGGGTGGCTCATTCAGTTAAGTGTCTGCCTTCACTTCAGGTCATGCTCCTGGGGTCCTGGGATTGAGCCCCGCATCAAGCTCCCTGCTCAGCAGAGAACTTGCTTCTCCCACTCCCTCTGCCCCTTCTCCTGCTGGTGCTCTCTCCCTCTCTCAAATAATATCTAAGGAAAAAAAAATCTTGCCACTTGCAATGCTGTGGATGGAGCTAGAGAGTATTATGCTAAGTGAAGTAAGTCAGTCAGAGAAAGACATATACCGTATGATTTCACTCATATGTGGAAACAAAAAAAAAAAGAGAGAGAGAGAGAGAAAGAGGCCAACTAAGAAACAGACTTTTCACTCTAGAGAACACACTGATGGTTCCCAAAGGAGAGGTGGGGGGTGAAATAGGTGATGGGGATTAAGGAGTGCACTTGTGATGAGTGCCAGGTGATGTATGGAAGCTGAATCACTATATTGTCCACCTGAAACTAATATTACACTATATGTTAACTAAGTTGAATTTAAATAAAAACTTAAATAAAACCTACATGCCAACAATGTTCACAAGACAGTGAGCTCTAACTACTCTGGAAGACCTTCCAGTGTCCATATGTTTCAAGTCTTTAAATCATTCTGCTCTGTACCTTGTCACCAAAGAACTGACCGACCACTACCTTTTTTGCAAAAAAAGGGTAGAAGCCTACTCTTGTAAGAAACCTACTTTTTGAGGTCAGAATGAAATGTTTAGCATTATCTCTTATATAATGCAATCATTCCTCTTAGGGTAATATCTGCCAGCCTGGCCTGCATATTAGAAAACCCGAAGGGCTGTTAAACAATGTATAAACCTGGGCCTCATTCCCAGACATGCCGGTGCAGGGGGTCTGGGATGGGCTTGAACATGGGTATTTTTGGAACCCTCCTCTTGTGCTTCTGATATGCAGCCAGGGTTGAGAACCAATGCCTTGTAACTATATCACCTAACTGCACTTCAAACAAACAATAAACTCCAATTTTTCTTTAAGACACCTACCTGAATTTATTTAAGTCAGAAAAGCATCAGACTTGTCACTGGCTTTTATCCTTTTTATCCTAATGAAAGTTCTGATGGTATTAATCAATCCATCTTGTCAAACAATGTGGGTATAAAACTTTTTCTCATTCACCATCAACAGCATAGGAGATTCCTGGCATACTTGCAAAATTTGACCAAAAGATATCCATACCTTTTTGTTCTAGACTATTCTACCCTTATAGTCTGTTTAAGGGTTATTATTTTTTTTTTAAAAAAAGGTTTTATTTATTTATTCATGAGAGCCATGGAGAGAGAGGCAGAGACACAGGCAGGGGGGAAGCAGGCTTTATGCAGGGAGCCTGATGTGGGACTCAGTCCCAGGACCCCGGGATCATGACCTGAGCCAAAGGCAGATGCTCAGCCACTCCAAATAGTCTCTTTAGTTTTTTTTTTTTTTTTTAATATTATATATGTGAAGAGAAGTTGCTTAGGGATAGGACTTGGTAGTGTGTCCTTGTCTATTGTGACAATAACACTGCATTGCTGCATTGCTGGAGAGAATGTTGTGTTTATTGCTCATGCATCTGGGGTGATTTGAGGATTGGTTTAGCAGTTCTGCCAACCTTTGCTGGACCAGTTCACACAACTGGGGGTCAGCTGGCCATTGCCTGATCCAGGTGACTGGGCATAAGCAGGGTGACTCTGGCTGTGCCCACTTTCTCACATCCTCCAGCAGGCTAGCCCAAAGATATTCTCGTGGTGATGTCCACAGTGTTAGCAAGCCACAGACACCTTCTTCAAGACTTGGCTTGTGTCAGTCAGGTCAGCTAACATCCCACTAACCAAAGAAAGTTAGCTGGCTGAGTTGCTTATTGAGGGATGAACAGTCACCCCACTCACAATGAGATGGCCAAGGGTGTGAATACAGTCAGGGAGAAAAAACTGGAGCTATCATTGTAATTCTACAACTGTTGTAAAAACAAATCCAATAATATCAAGCCTGGAAATGGGAATAATGAAACTAAAATAAGACAGTGAAATGATGAAATAGAATATTGGAAAAACAGAATTCTTATGCAGAAATGGGAGGCCACTGGTTTAACTTTGTCAGCTTTCAACTGCTAAATACTGGAGAATATGAAGGAAGGAATTGGCTCCTGCTTGCTACTGTTTCTCTCCAATCTAATAGATGACTGTTGAACTCTATGGAATATGGACAAATCATAATGTACTCAGGAAGACTTAAAGAAAAAACATGTCACTGTGAGTATATTTCAAACTGAGCAGTTAAACTGCATCAAAATATAATGAAGTCATTGAAATTATGAGGGAATTAACATGTTTAGGTCAATTGCTAAGAAATACATTAGATACAACAAGTTATATCCTTAAATCTCTAAATAATTTAAAAAGCAACTTTGAGATGCTATTCTATCAAATCTCTTATTATTTGTTTACGTGATTTTAAGCAATAAAACAGATGTTTGGCAGAACATTATTAAAATAGGGAACCTCGAATCCTCCAATAGTTTCATAGCACAGTTCCCTTGATCCCAATTCCAATTAGGTGTTCCTTTAAATGATTTCATTTATATGCAAATCCAGATAGAAGTGATTCCTAGACCTTTTATCATCCCAAAATTTGGCCTGGCTCTTGATCTGAATAAGCAGGTAGAGTTTTGTTTTGTTTTTAAAGATTTCATTTATTCATGAGAGACACACAGAGAGGCAGAGACCTAGGCAGAGGGAGAAGCAGGTTCCCTGGGGGGAGCCTGATGTAATCCTGGGACATGGGGAGCGCAATCTGAGCCAAAGGCAGACACTCAACCACTGAGCCACCCAGGTGCCCCAGCAGATAAAGTTTTTTAAACTTCACAAAAATGCCTTAAACTGCATGATATTTAGTGAAATGACCACATTATTTTGAATATTTTGAATTCCATATATTTGGAATAGAGGATGAACTTGTGTATGAATACTAAAATTTCTTTCTCTCTGGATCAGAGTAGTTACAGAGATGAAGGAAGGTCTTATTAGTAACCACCTCCACATAAGACACAGAAAAATAGAAATCTGTGTTAAAATTCTAAAATATGGCGTAGCTAAGATAATAAGAAATTATAAAGTTTGCATTTTTTTAATGTTTTGCTATCATTTTTTTCCACATTAAGGAGTACTTTTCCATAAATGTGTTATATATATATGTGGTATTGGAACATCAGTATATTTTTTAGACAAGAACATTTTTGTACTTGAAGGAAACTTAGAGGTCACCTTATTTAGCCTCAATTTACAGAACTGGAAAGTAATCCTCAAATAAGTTGAAGTGATTTGCCCAAAATCATGCAGCAATTTAACCATCATAATGATAATATCTATTACTTATGTAATTTGCAAAGCATTTTACATTTACAATGTCCATGAATTTTAATAACAACTTTTTTGAAGTATATGGTACAGTTTTCTTCATCTATATATTTTTAGATAAATAAACCAAGGCACAGAGAGATCGAATAATGTATCCAGCATCACAAAACTATATAAAGGGACACAACAGTTCCACTGTATCACTAGGCATCCATAAAGCACCAAATAACCCAGTTGGAAATGCAAGTTAAAATCACAATGGGATGCCACTACCCACCCATTAGAATCAGAATGTCTGAACTCAAAAAAACTGACATACCAAGTGTTGGTGATGATGTGGAAGAAATGGAGCTCTCATACCCTGCTGGTAGGATGTGACATGGCATAGACACTTTGGATAACAGTTTGGCAGCTTATTTGGAAATTAAGCATATACCTACCATATGACCCAGACTTTTCACTTTTAAGTATTTACCCTAAAGAAGAGAAAGCCTATGTCCATGCAAAGTCTTGTACAGAAATGTTCATAGCAACTCTTTGGTAATGTCCTCAAACTGGAAACATGACAATATAAATGACTCTCAAAATAGTTACACTGATTGAAAGAGCCAGACAAAAAAAAAGAGCATGTAATTTATGATTTCATTTATTTAACTCTACAAAATTCAAACTAATCTTCAGTGACAAAAAAAGCAGATGAGGGGTGGGAGTGCTGGAAAGACCTGGAAAGAATACAAGACCAAGAAGAAACTTAGAAATTATGGAAATATTCTTTGTCTTGATTGTGCTGATGGTTTCATGGGCATATACATATGTCAAATGTACCAAATTAAGCACTTTAAAATATGCACTATACTATATGTTTCAATATGTATGTCTACCCTAATAAAACTGTTCAGAACAAAAAGTGACCTAGCTGAAGTCAAGATTCTGAAAAATCTACTTAAGTATACCCAAACTTGGTGGATCATGCTGATCCAACATGTATCTTTCTACTGTTTTCATTGAAATAAAGACTAGCCACCAAAAAGTAGGCAGATATACAAAACAAAATAATAGCATTGTCACACCTTTATGCCTTGTAAGGCAGTTACAATGAATTTTATGCTTTTTCTAACTCATAGTTCCATAAATTCTAACAAGAAGTTAGTTACGTGTTTCATTGATTTGTTTTGTTTAAATAAGAGCAAAAATTCAATCAGAGAGTCATGTAACCCATACTGTTGGGAGTGCAAATGAGAAATCTTTTAGGGACATAATTTTGCATAGATGTTTCAAGTAACTTAAAAACCATCTTATTCTTTGGTCAGATAATTACACATCTGGCGGTTTAGCCTAAGAAAATGATCTCGAAACAAAAAGATTTATGGAAAAATTTCTCCTCCAAGCATTATTTATAATAGCCAAAAAGGGAAACAAACCTAATGTCCAAAAATAAGGGAATTCTGGAATAAATCATGTCACATTGAACCATGGACTATTAAATAGCAATTAAATAAATAATTTATAACAGTTTTTGGAGAATCACTTGAAGACTTTCTGAAAAAAAAAAGCCAAATCACAAAATGTCTCTCCCTCCTCTTAAACTAATAAAATGAAAAAAAAAAAAATAGGTTACAAACAGAAGGAAAAAAGCAATGCATAGAGAGAAGGCCAATTTCATATAATAATGCTTGAAAAGTGGTAGGGCAAGAAACAGACCAATAAATAATGTCATTTGGATGAACTCCTAACTCTCCATTCTAGAACAGTGGAAAGTGAGAGGGAGGAAGAAGGTAAATACATGAAATCCTAAATATTCTTGTGACTCCTACTCAGTTGAGGAGAGGTTATTTGGGACAGAGGGGAGCAGTATGGAACAAGAAATGCAGCAAACTCTTGTAGAAGGGAGAACTCCTTTGCCCAAGCCAGTGTCTGGCTAGTAACAAAGAATGGTGGCTCACCATTCTTGTTTTTCTTGATAGAACACATAGAGGGCTCTGCAGAGCAGTCCCTTGTGAGGCACAGACAAATAGCTCAGTGACAAACAAGGATTTGCTGGAACAGAAAGCAAAGGAGCAGGGTGCCTGGATGGCTCAGATGCTCAGATGCTCATTAAGCATCTGACTCTTGATTTTGGCTCAGATCATGATTTCAAGGTCGTGAGATTGAGTCTCACATCTTGCTCTATACTGGGCATGGAACCTGCTTAAGATTGTCTCTCTCCCCTAACCCTCAGCCGCTACCCTCCACCTCGTGCTCTCACTCTCTCTCTCTCTCTCTCTCTCTCTTTCTCTCTCTCTCTCTCAAAAAAAAAAATCAAACAAAGCAGGGGCATCTGGGTGGCTCAGTGGGTTAAGCATCTACCTTCAGCTCAGGTCATGATCTCAGAGTCCTGGGATCGAGCCCCACATCAGGCTCCCTGCTCCACGGGGAGCCTGCTTCTCCCTCTTCCTATCCCTGCCACTCCCCCTGCTTGTTGCTCTTTCTGTCTCTCTCTTTCTCTCTCCATCAAATAAATAAATAAAATCTTAAAACAAATAAAACAAAAAGAAAGAAAGCAAAGGAGAAGAAGGCAAATTCATTGTTAGAGTGAGAGCACAGGGCAGAGAAAGTCTAAGGAGATTCCCACCACCCATCCCCTTCCATACCCCATCAAAGAATGTCTGTATCAAAACTCATGAGATATTCCCCCTCTTAAAACCCCTGAGACATAGCAGCATTATTCATAATAGCCAAAAAAGTAGAAACAACCCCAACGTTCATTAACTGATGATGCGAAATGTGGCCTATCCCCACAACAGAATAAAGAAACAAACCTGAATAAGGAAAATGTGGTATATAAGTACCATGAAATATTATTCAGCTTTAAAAAAGAGAGAAATTCCTGTAATATGTGACAAATGGGTGAAACTTAAGGACATTATGCTAAGTTCAATAAGCCAGTCACAGAAGGACAAATGTTGCATGATTCCACTTCTATGAAGAATCTATACAATAGAACTCATAGAAACAAAGAATAGAATGGTGGGTGCCAGTGGGGAGGAGGAAATGGGGGAGTCGCTAATCAATGTGTATAAATTTTCAATTGTAAAAGATGAATAAGTTCTAGATATCTGCTGCACAACCTCGTGTCTATAGACAATACCATATCATACATTTAGAATTTTTGTTAAGGATGTAGCTCTCATATTAAGGATTCTCTACCACAATTTTTAAAAAGTCGATGGATAGGGGCACCTGGGTGGCTTAGTCAGTAAGCATCTACCTCTTGATTTTGGCTCAGGTCATGATCTTGAGGGTCGTGAGATCGAACCTTGTAGGGCTCCATGCTGGCATAGAGCCTACTTAAAGTTCTCTCTCTCCCTCTCCCTTCTGCCCCTTCTCTCTCGCCCTCTCTCTCTTCTCTCTCCCTCTCTCTCTCTCTTCTCTCTCCCTTTCTCTCTCTCTCTCTTCTCTCTCTCTCTTTCCCTCTCTCTCTCTTTTCTCTCTCTCTTTTTCTCTCTCCTTCTCTCTCAAATAAAGAAATAAATAGTACATGGATAAACCCTTGAAAATATCAGTGCTAAGTGACAAGAGGTCACATACAGTATGATTCCACATATATGTAGTGTCCCCAAACAGGCAAATCATAGAAAGTAGATTGGCAATTCCCAGGAAAGTAGGGGGATGAGGGAGGAGGAAGACAATGAGGAAGGATACTAATGGGTGGGGGGTTTCTTTGGGGGATAAGGAAAAGTGCTAAAATTAGTGTTGATGGTTGCACAGCTCTGTGAATATACTAAAAAACAACGAATTGTATGCCTAAAAATGAAGAATTTTATGGTATGTCAATTTTATATTTAAAAAAAATCCTATTATTAAAAAAAAAAAAAGGAGCCAGAAGAAGAGTGTGAACAGCTTCTGGGGAGAGCAAGAAGTGGCTCTGCTGAAGTGCTATAGCCTGAGTCGAGAAGGATGTGAAGCTTAAGGAAATTACTGAAGGGAGTAAGAAATGCCGCTGTTTAGATGTAATTAATCCCATTACAGGGCTTTAAATTATAGAAGAAAGATCACGACTCATTCACTAAAGATCAGAACCAGGCTTCTGAAAGTATTTGGAACACCAGCACTCGGTCCTCGAATTCTCAGGTTTCAGATAAGTGATAAGGGAATCGAGATGACTCACTTATATTCAGATGTGAGAGAACACTTTGGTAGGGCTGCCTTCAGCAACAAAATAACATATCAAGTATATATAAATTCACTACAGCAAAGAAAATAATGGAAAAGATCATAGAAAGAGAAAAGGTGAGCAATCATTGCTCATAGAAAGCACAACCCAAGGACTAGTAGAAAATCCTGTAAAACAGAAAAATGGAATGCTATAAGCAACATCAAAGACCATCATTAGATTTTAAAAATTAGATACTAGAATCATGAAAACAGTGACTTCAAAAATGACACTATCATTACAAAACAAGCAATAGCACTAAAAGAGAATTCTGGTATAACACTAAATAAAAAAGATATACAGGGTCACCTGGGTGGCTCAGTCTGTTAAGTATATGACTCTTGATTTTGGCTCAGGATATGATCTCAGGGTTCTGGAAGCGAGCCTAACACAGGGCTCTGTGCTCAGCATGGAGTCTGTTTGTCCCTTTCCCTCTGCTCCTTCCCTCCGCTCAAGCTCTTTCTCTCACTCTCTCTCAAAAAAAAAAAAAAAGATATAAAAATATATGTATGATTACAAATATTTAACAGAATTACAAGAAAATACCAGGTCTGATACAAGCCATTATTTTGAGGTGTTTGGTCAATGGATCTTTTTTCCTTCTTTTCACATTTTTGCATTTTCCACGTTTTCTATAGTATGCATATGTTATTTTTATAATGTATATATAAAAGATAATGGATTCTAAATACCATAGTTGTGGACATGCTTGTGTGGAGGTCAAGTTCTATGTGCATAGTAAGTAGCAGCAACAGACTTGTAGTCTAAATGGCAGGTTGGATGGACAACACGAAGGTTATTATCCTTCCTCCCAAAAGCTCATTGAAATTTCCAAAGAGTAAAAGGAATAAATCCATTAAGTGCTAGAAATCAAGGACGAGTATCACCAGTAAAACAGGTATCGGGAAGGGTTTCTGTAGTATACAAAGCAAATGAGGTCCCCTTTATGATAGAAACCAGCACCAAGTGCTCATAAGTGAGTCCAAGCACTAACAGGAGAAAATTGCCAGAGAAGTGTGTTACCATCTTCCCAACCAAGAACCCTCTCAGCCACCTTGGGTAGAGTCAGGATATCCATGGAGCCAAAGGGAATCATGCACTGAGAGGGAGGGATGCCTACTTAAAACTTTGCAAAAGTACTAGGCTAGAGTTCCACAGAAACTGTCACATTTTTAGCAGAATAAAGTCTGAAAAACTGTTCCCTAAATAAATCAGAGGGACTGTAACTGTGGGATCCTTGTGAAACGAGAAGCTAAATATGATTATTAGAGAGAAAAAAAGGCAGTGGTTGAAAACACCACACTCTTAAGAAAGACAAATTTTCAAATTAAAAGATATCCCTGGAGCCAAAAAAGGCTAAGCAAGGACAGCAAAAAGAGAGACAGCAAGAGAGACAGCTAGACATGGTTTATTTTTCAGAGAATAGAAAAAGAGGAAAGGCTTCCCAAATCATTTTATGAGGTTAACATATCTTTAATACCACAACCTGACAAGACAATAGAAGAATAAAGAAGAAATGCATCTCACCTTTGAACACAGGTGCAACATCAAATAAGCAATGTACAAAAATAATAATACAGAATGACAATAAAGATTTATCCCACTACTAATAAGGTGCTTCAGCATTAGAAAAATCTAAGAATATAATCCAACACATTAAAAGAGAAAAAAGTTCCATTTGCTTCTATAATTGAAATGATTTTTGATAAAATTCAAGTGTACACAATCTTTAAAAACCTAGCAAACCAAGAATGGAAGGTAAAAAAAATAATCAATTGTCTCATCAGCCACCCTCATTTCTTCTCTTGTGAAAGAGCTGCCGCACTTACTTTTCTCTGATGGTTTTGAAATATCCACAAATTTTTTGATACTTGTTTCTGTAAGAGACAGAACCTAATGGTGACTCACTTCTGATGAATAGAATAAAGTAGAAGTGACAGTGCATGACTTGGGGTACTAGGTCGCTAAAGGCAGTGCAGCTTACTACTCACTCCCTCGCAATGCTTGCCCTCCGGGAAGTTAGCTGCCAAGCATGAGCAGCCCAGATGTGGAGAGGCTCAGATGGCATGGACCTGACACCCCACCAACATCCAGCAAGGAGCCGACACCCCAGCCAAAGCCAACCAGGAACTGAGCTCCCCTCACCCCCAACAGCCATGTTACTGAGTCATTCTGAATGCAGATACTCCAGTCATACTCAAGCCTTCAGATTACTGCCACTCAGTCTGACAACTGTTTTTTTATAAATTTCTTTTTATTGGTGTTCAATTTGCCAACATATAGAATAACACCCCGTGCTCATCCCATCAAGTGCCCCCCTCAGTGCCCGTCACCCAGTCACCCCCATCCCCCCGCCCTCCTCCCCTTCCACCACCCCTAGTTCATTTCCCAGAGTTAGGAGTCTCTCATGTTCTGTCTCCCTCCCTGATATTTCCCACTAATTTTTTCTCCTTTCCCCATTTATTCCCTTTCACTATTTTTTATATTCCCCAAATGAATGAGACCATATAATGTTTGTCCTTCTCCGATTGACTTATTTCACCCAGCATAATAGCCTCCAGTTCCATCCATGTGGAAGCAAATGGTGGGTATTTGTCGTTTCTAATGGCTGAGGAATATTCCATTGGATACATAAACCACATCTTCTTTATCCATTCATCTTTCGATGGACACCGAGGCTCCTTCCACAGTTTGGCTATTGTGGACATTGCTGCTAGAAACATCGGGGTGCAGGTGTCCCGGCGTTTCATTGCATCTGTATCTTTGGGTAAATCCCCAGCAGTGCAATTGCTGGGTCGTAGGGCAGGTCTATTTTTAACTCTTTGAAGAACCTCCACACAGTTTTCCAGAGTGGCTGCTCCAGTTCCCATTCCCACCAACAGTGCAAGAGGTTCCCTTTTCTCCGCATCCTCTCCAACATTTGTGGTTTCCTGCCTTGTTAATTTTCCCCATTCTCACTGGTGTGAGGTGGGATCTCATTGTGGTTTTGATTTGTATTTCCCTGATGGCCAGTGATGTGGAGCATTTTCTCATGTGCTTGCTGACAACTTCTTTGTAACCTCATTAAAGACCTTCAACTGGCACCACCACCCTGCTAAGCCACTCCCAGATTCCAACTCTCACAAACTGTGTGATATAATAAATGTTTGTTCTTTAAAGCTGCTAAATTCAGGGGGTAATTTGTTTTCTAGCAATACAGAACTAAAGCAATCAATTTTACAAGAAGGGTAGGCTTCTTCCCAGCCCAGAGGGCAAGTCTTCACTGAAGCAAGATAATCATGGCAATCTCATTGTCTATGACTACATTTTGCATAGTGAGACATTAGCGTTAAATATGCTAGAGAGGGCTGCAAAGGTTTCCTCACTCTGAGAATGTCACACATATTACATTTCTGCCCCAAAAGTTGTTATCTGGGGGTGACCATATGGCTCAGTCATTAAGTGGCTGCCTTGGCCTCATTCACTATCCTGG
>NW_023331098.1:0-51049 GCF_011100685.1 Canis lupus familiaris | reverse complement strand
AGGGTCACGCCCTGGGCTGAAGGCGGCGCTAAACCACTGAGCCATCTGGGCTGCCTCATGTTTAAATATTGTTATATGTTCTATATGGAAGTAAATTTGTGGATGGTGTGAGACATGGGTAGATTTTGTTTTTATCATACGGGTATACAAAAGTTCAACCTCTCCCTATTTTTGGTAAAACAAAACAAAACAACAAAACAAAAAACCTTTCCCCAAATGAATTCTATTGGCATCTGTTTATAGAGTATCAAATGATTATGTGTGTGAATATTTTGTGGGGCTTCCATTATGTTCATTTGATGTTTATGTCTATACCTATGGCAATGTTCTTTTGATTACTGTGGCTTTATAACATATCTTGAAATCAAGTAGGTTAGGTCTTCCGCCCTCATTTTTTATTAATTTTTTTGTTTTTTTGAATTCTAGGTCCTTTACTTAAACCTAAATATTTGTGCTTTCTTTTACTTGTTGTATATTGATTTTATATCCTGTGGCCTTGCTAATTAGTCTTTATTTCTAATAGGTTTTGGTAGACTTCTTAGGATATTCATGTGTGTTTAGTATATATAATTATGATTCAAGAGAGTTTTACACTTTATAATCTGTGTGCATTTTCTTCCTTTTTCTTGCTTCATTGTACTGGGTGGGCCTGCAATGAAAAATTAAATGAGAGCATGAATGGAAATCATTGTCTTATATTCAATCATTTGGAGAGCATATTATATTTTTCATTAATTATGGTGATTGCTGCTGGATTTTCATACTGTCCTTCATTAGGCAGAAGTTTTCCTTCATTTCTAGGTTTCTGGGTGTTAAAGTTGGTGAAATAATTTCTACATTTCTTGAGATGATTATGGTGTTTTCCTTTCTTACAATATTTTGGTTGAATTTGAAGAATAGTAATTCTGGCCTTAAGTTCTTTAAGTTCTTAAAAGAACTTAAGGTTTTTTTTCCTCTTCCATTATTGATATAAAGAATTTGAATCATCTACGTTTTCCTAAAGATATATGATTTTATTGAGGTTTTCAAACAACTATCTTTAATTTAATTTTTTCTATATTGCTTGTTATATATTTCATTGATTTTTGACTCTTTATTAATGATGCAGAGTTAGGGTTTTATAAATATCTTTTGATTAAGTCTTTCATCATGAGGAAATGTTCAGTTTTATACATAGAAATATTCACTTTTTTGTGAATATTTGTCTACTTTTTGTCTGATCTTGTTAAAGACCTTGTTCCTTATAATGAATGCTTGCATGGTATATCTTTATTTTCTTTATTTGATGTTATGTCTGTATTTATAAGCAGCAAATCACATAGTATTACCATTTTCCCTTCAAGTATAATGATCTATGCCTTTTAATTGTAATATAGATATCAGATGTTGATGTGCCCTGGGTAGAAGTGGACCTGAAGGAAATCTCTTTCTGTTAAACATACAAAATTCCCTGCCCTTTACATGGTTGTATATTCAAGATGAACCATATGGATTATTATTCTCAATCAACTGATAAATTTAATATTTAATATGCAAATGTCTATAATAAATACCAGTTTCATAATGCATAGACAATAGTGGTACAATATCAATTTAAGAATTTTCCCAGTCTAGGTTTCTTTCTCATTTTGTGTAAAGAGATAAATTGTGGAATAATTTAGAGGTATTCAAAATGCCAACCTCTAATAATTCAGCTATACAAACTCAACATTTCTTACTTGCCTTAAATAAATGCTTTATTTACTTAAACTCTAAAACTTGGAGTGCTTGGATGACTCAGTTAGGTAAGCATCTGTCTTTTTGGCTAACTGAGGGTATGATTCAGGGTCCTAGGATCAGGTTCTTACTCAGTAGCAAGTTTGCTTCTCCCTCTCCCTCTATGATCTTTTGGCTTTCATCCTCTCTCAAATAAATAAATAAAATATTTTAAAAACACACAGAAAGCTCTAAAACTCATCTCTAAATCATAAATACAGTTTTGACTATACAGTGTAATATTTTATAATTTATTACCTACTTAGAAAATATTGTTTTTAATTGTTATAAGCTAAATATTTGAACCCCACAAGTAGAGACATTAATGAAAATACAATTTTGTATCTCAGTTACAGAAAATAATTACTTTATAATATAGTATTTTTAATCCAATGTACCTTTAAAGAGAGTTTAGGAATTTTGCCTTCCATAATTGATGTAAACTAATAAAATTATTGAACATTTATTTTCACAACTGCTATTGCTTTCTGACTTAAAAATCTAATGATGATTCTTAAATAACTGAAGCATATAAATGGTGTTAATGTGTGTAATGATAATGTATAAAGCTCTCTGGTGCTTAGGGAACAGTCATGGTTTCTTTGGCAAATGGGAGCTTGATGGAGTGAGTTTATTTGAGCAAAAATATACTTATTTGGAGACATTTCATCCACTTTCATTATGTAGAGAACTAACACTTTCAATCTGTGGTGAGGAAATCCATGTTTTCATTCTAAGCATAAAACTTTCTTCCTCACAATATATGCTCTTTTTCTAAAACTTTTTTTTTTTTTGAATTTGAGAATTTTAGCTATTTGATATGGCTTTATTATATTTCTTCAATCCTTACAAACATACTTGCTATTATTATATGGAAAGTCTTTATTTAGTTTTTTTCATTTAATTAATTTAACTAATTAAACACAATAAATTAGTAATTATTTAGTGTTTTATTTACAGCATACTATATATTTTCATTTTAATGGCAAGGTTAGGTAAAAGCATGTCAGCAACTACTCAGATAAGAAAGCTACATTTATTTTCAGAGCCAGAGATGATTATATAAGTTTGAGAATTTTAGAGTAATCTAGAATATTTTCCCCATATAGAGGTTTACTTTTCTTTTAGATTTATCTTAGCTTTTGAATAACTTTATCTTAGGATCAGTTGTATTAGTTTTCCTCTCAATATACTTAAATGATGTCTTTATGCAAACAGTATGAGAAAAATAGTGATGATAAATTCATGGTTAAGAGTTTGAGGTATAAACTTGGATAAGTCCTAACACTTTTGGTTTTTTGAGAAACAAAACCATAAGTTTCTCCTGAGCATTGAAGAATTAACATGAGATATTCCTAAAGCCACTTCTGATTGGAAGTCCAGGAAAAATACAGATATTAATGGTCATGCTCTTACTATATGTAAGAACTTCTGGCTTCATGACGTGTTATTGGTTGCACTATGGTGTCCCTGGAGCAGTTTGATTCTCACAGGATTTTCTGAATTGACAGGAGATTAATTCAAATGGATGATATGAGCCAATTTTAGGATAAGGACTATATTTTTAATTGTATAAACATCTCCTTTTTTTCCCCCAATACATGATTTCTTACAATCTCTGTAAAATGACATGATATCCAGTCATATATCACAGTCAAATTAACAACTATCTGGAAACTTAACACCACCTACCAAGTTCCTTTTTGGTTAAAACTGTATTAGCAATTACTGGCCTGAAATACTCATGGTTTTTTATCTTCATATCCAGAGTCAAATATAAGCAATAGAATAAGAGAGGAAGCAACATTTAAAAAAAAAAAAAAAAAAAAAAAAAAAAAACCTTTCCTTTCCACAGTAAAGAAATATTGTCTCTTTTCAAATAAAAGCCTATTTAGAAATACCTAGAAGTACTACAAAAGATTTAAATAGGGTTGAAGAAAAAAAAAAGACTATTTGTTACTTAAAGTAAAATAGTTTATATTATAAGAAGCATTTTACTAACCATGAGGGAAAATAATTCTGGTTTCATGACTAGCAGAACCCATGCATTTTCATCTAACCTTAAAGTGTTCCTTTGTTGTATACAGAACTTTAATAATAATAAACTTTATCTACTTTAAATTATTAAATTAGAACAAATACCAAATCCAAGGCCTGAAAAATATTCTAAATCTGCCCCCTAAAATGTTAGGTAGTCAGCAGATAGTTATTTAAAATAAAGAGAAAGCCTCAAACTCATTTTCCTTGTATTGAATTCTTCTGAATACTGCATCGTGAATGCATGAAAGGCTTCTATTAATTATTTGTCTTTGATTTTAACATTAGTTTGTGCACACAAACTTAATCATTCAGTTGATATATGCTAAGGTATTTTAGTAAGAATACGTTAAAAATATATTAAAATGAATTTTTATCAAAAAATAAACAGCCTTCTCTATGAAGGGTTGCAAAAAGTTACCCACAATGTAGTTACCTTCAAAGTAAACATATAGAAATGAGATGGATTGTGAGTAGTAGAAAATTTCTATGCTCAAAAGATGAGAAACATACCTACCGGCCGATGTTTTGGCTGTCTGTAGTACTCATTCACCTTGGTCAAATGACATAATACTTCCAAGATTCAATTTGTTTTTTATGAAATGGGTGATTGGAAATTTTTTAAGAGGGAAAAAACGAGAATATGTTCATACACAGCTTGGCACAATGTCGTGAACATAATACCTATTCAATAATTGTAATTTATTTTTATCATTATTATTATTTTTATCATATATATATACACACACAGTCATTTCTTTTTTTTAAGATTATTTATTTATTTATTTGATGAGAGAGAGAGAGAGAGAGCACAATCGGGGGAACATAGGACAGAGACAGAGGAAGAACAGGATCCCCTCCAAGCAGGGAACCTGATGGTGGGCTTGATCCCAGGATCCTAGGATCATGACCTGAGCTGAAGGCAGACTCTTAACTGACTCAGCCACCCAGGCCCCCCTCTATAGTCATTTCTAAAGAGAGTGTTTTTGCCTAAAGAGTCATTATTATCTAAATATATACTTCTTTTATCAAATAGTAGGAAAACAGATTTAAAGAATACTATTAGGCTTCTGAGACAGAACAAAGCAAACTCTTCATAATTAATTAGTCCGAAAGCTCACCCTTCAGACCCTGGCCTGATCCCAGGTCTTCCTTTCCTTTCTTTTTCTGAACTGGCTTCATTTCCTTAACAGCTTGTTCCCTCTCTATGAATGACTCTGAAAATATTTTGCTACAAACAAATAGGCAAGGAACAAAAGATCCATCTCTACAAACCATTATCCATTACATTTCATTTAAGGAATCACTCAGGTTCTGCTTTCTGCTCTCTAAACCGTTCTGCTCTGATTTAGTAACAATAATGTCTTGAGTCTTCTCTGACATGGTCCCTTCAAATTTATGTCACTGTCTCTTGTATCAATCTCAGTTCAAGATTTGTAGATGGAAGTTCCATTCTCTCCTCCATCTTTTGGATGAATTTCAGATAGACGCAAAAACAGTATATGTCCAGTTTCCAATGAAGATTGTTCAGACATCCCCTGTTTGCCCCCAAATAGAGTTCAGCCTGGTACTGGCAGTTAATTCTATTCCAGCTCTCCCACACTCATATCTGAAAACACTAAATAGAATGCACAATGACATCTAAAGTAAAGGAGGAATCACTTTATTTCCTAATGTTAAGAATAATTCACAGTATAGATGTCATCAGATTGGATCCCTAAAATGTGAGAAAGAGTACAAGGGAAGAAAAAAAAAAAAAAAAAAAAAAAAAAAACATGGTCACCATCGTTGTCTGTAATAGTTAGAATATTTTTTTTTTTTCTCCTGACAATGCCTTAAAAACCAAATTGGTTGCATGACATTTTCCCAGTTCAAACATTGTTTCCTAGGATCTAGCAATTATCATGAATGCAGGGAATCAAGTTCCTGATCCATTTTCCCCAACATCCCTCTGGTGGGAGAGTATCCGGCCTGTAATCAAGACCAGGAGTTTTGTCCAGGCACATGATTGATTCTATTACAAATATTTCCTCCTTAGTTTGCTAAAACCCTAACAAATTGTACTTTACCTAATCATCTGTCTACTGATAGCAGTATTGGTTACATAAGGTCATGTACCTAAGCTGAGATTAGAATCAATCTTGATGGATGGTAAAACAACCATAACAGGTGACAGAGGCACAAGACATCCCCAGTACTCTTTAAGAAAGTCTGTCGTAGACAATGCAATCTTGTTGGCCTGCCAGAGATAAGAAGCTAATAAAAATAGTGAAGCAAGAACAATATGAAAGTTAAATGGGTCTTCAACTGCAGAACACATTCCAAATGCAAAATTTATCACTGCAACCCCCAAACCATCTTTATGAGGAAAAGGCAGAAATTCTGAAAGCTATGTCAATTTTCCCAAATGTTAATTACTAACACTTTTATAAACATCGAATAGTCCAAACAAAACACTTGTTAAAAGTTGTGGAAGTTCTTTGCTCCCTTTTGTACCTGAATTATTTCTTAGGTACTCTGAGCCAACTAACTAAACCACCTAGAACAATGAGTCAAGTTGACTCAATTAAGAACAAAATAAAAATAAATTTCCATGGAAATAGAGAGCTGCATTCACACAAATGCCAAAATAATGTCTGATGAATAACATTTCAGTGAACACAAATGAAATCATAATTTGCCATTACTCAATTTGTGCTATTAAATGCTTGATAAGAATGTCAGGAGTGTTTTTTAAAATGCTCATTAAAATGATTTATTATAATGATGAAGTAGGATTGCTATTAAGGGATTAATATGAATTACGCATGTAAAGGAAAAGAATTTCGGGGGGAGAAATTGTAAGGAAAGAAGAGAAAATATGATTCTAAAAGTGGATCATAAATACTCTTTTTGTAAGAACGTCATATGGTCATTGTACCAATTTTAAAAGAATAAGGCATTTGATAAAAATGAAACATATACCATAGGTACTCTTTCTTATAAATGTGTACTAAACTTAAAGAAAAAATACCAGTAAGTAGTTTCATATATTCAAGATTTCAAATTTAGATTATAGTACTGTAACCTGAAAATTACTATATAAGCAACTTGTGTTATGTATTCTTGAAACTATCATTGGCTGTTACAGATTTTTTATGCTTTAATAATGTGAAAGCATATATCTTTGCAATATATAAAAATCCCTTCTACTGAAGCCATAGTAAACACTCTCATTTACATAATTTTTTTTAATTTGTACTATCCAATGTCCATTGGCCTTGAATTTTACAGGGAAAGATTATAGTCTCAAATATTCTGTTCTCTAGGATTGAACAGTTTTACTTTCGGGAGAAAGCGACATGAGCAAAGTCAAAGGGAGAAATGAAAAATTTTCTGCTGAATTTGGCTCATGTGCTTTGAAAAGCAGCTTATATAAGCCAACCCCAATTTTTTCTATCATCTGCTGGAATAACAAGCATGTTTTCACACACCGAATGTTGTAATCCTATTTGTCAGGTTGTTAGCTTGTGTTTCCAAATCTCTGATTTAAACTGGCCCACAGAATCTCTGGTTAACTAAAGTCTAGCAAAAGGAAATGAGTCTCCGTCACCAGACTGTTAAAAGGTCAACAAGAGTGACAGCTCCACCATCTCAATTGCAGATTTTCAGCTAAAAGCCAACTGATGTCAAGATTAAGTCAAAGCTGAGACCTCATCATAATAAACAGATTGTCAAAACAGCAAAGCACTCCACAGCTTAGAATAGGAAGCTTAGGAGCCTGGCTTTGTGTCAGTTTGAGGGCATGGCAGAGGGGAGGGGGGCCCTCAAAAACCAAACTACAGCTTGTCATTCCAACATTACTCTTTGGTCTTGAAAGATTTTTGGTCTTCTGTACATAATTCTAGAGTGAGAGAGAGACAGAAAGAGAAAGGAAGGGAAGAGAAACTATGTTTATATCCCTGTGGCTTTTAATTACCTTAATTTGATGTCTGTGTTAATATAGTAGAAACATAACTACATTTAAAAGTAGAAGCAAGGGACACCTAGGTGGCTCAGGGGTTGGGTGCCTACCTTTGGTTCAGGTGGTGATTCTGGAGACCTGGGATCGAGTCCCACGTCGGGCTCCCTGCATGGAGCCTGCTTCTCCCTCAGCCTATCTCTCTGTCTCTTTCCCTGTTTTTTTTTTTCATGAATAAATAAATAAAATCTTAAAAAAAAATAGTAGAAGCAAGTTGTAGAAATTTGGCAAAAGATAATAGAATCAACAAATAGAAAATGACACTGATGGTAATGGCATACTAAGGATAAAATTAGTTTATTTGCAGTTACTCTTAATTTAAACAAGACCTTGGAAGTTAGATCTCCAGGACAAAAATAAAACTTTGAAAAGGAAAACTTAAAAATTGTTAAAATGGATGGAATTCAGTATTGGGAAGGGTCTTTTGGATCAATTTGCTGAGTTATATAGGTATCTTAAAATTATATAATTGCATATGGAAACTTGTAGTGTAAATTTAAGGATACTGTGCAGTGAGACATCTTGTGTCACCACATATACACACAATAAAATACAAATAATATATATTGAGTTCATATTATGAATCAGGCTGCCTTCTAGAAATGTAAAATAAATTAGAAAGCAAATGGCAGAAACTGCCACCAAAATAAACACCTTTATGATGTTTATATTCTTGTAGTAAGTTTAGAAATGATAAGGTTTTGTAAAAATGAAGATGGTGCAATGGGAATTTGAACCACAAGTGTGTGTATGTGTGTGTGTTGTGTGTGTGCGTGAGAGAGAGAGAGAGAGAGAGAGAGAGAGCCCAGCGTACATATGTGCATGTGTGTGGTTGTGTTGGGAGGATTGCAATTTTCTTTTCTTTTTTAAAGATTTTATTTACTTATTTGAGAGAGAGAGAGAATGAGTGGTTGGGAGGGGCAGAAAGAGAGAGAGAAAGAGCAAGTGAAAAGAAGTAGACTTCCTGCTGAGCAGGGAGCTCCACACGGGACCTGGATCCTGGGGCTGGGAGATCATGACCTGAGCTGAAGGCAGACTGTAACCCCCTGAGCTGCCCAGGTGCCTCTGGATTGCAATTTTAAGAAGAATAGAATGTTTAAGGCAGGATTGGTTGAGAAAATATTTTTGCAATGATCTGCATAAATATCGTGAGAATCTTGACTAATCATTTAAAATCATAACATGATTAACATTAAAAACAAAAAGAAGCATGAGGTGAAAGAGAGCCAGATAAATGGAAAGCCATATATCAAGTCAAGGATATTAAAATGCTAATGTAAAATTTTATAGTAAAATATTAATGGTAAGTGATGGGTATTCACTATAAATTTCTTTCTTTGCAGAATGTTTAACAATTTTTAAAAAGTGTTGGAAAAATACAGAATTTTCTCTGTACACATATGTATATTTTACACATTTCTTCTTTTCTTTCTTTTTTCTAAGGCTTTACGCCTATATCTCTAGAAATTACATGTATAAAGTGATTTAACCTTTATTCCCCGTTCTACTATTTTGACAACCATTAACTTCCAGAAAACGTGTTTACTTTTCTCACATGACTTTGTATTCAGAACTTTACAACTAAATATTAACATTTTACATAAATTTTCTTGCTCAGTTTCAGAACATGGAGAAGCCGGAGGGGAAGCCTCATATAAAATCCAACTGGAAGTTATATTAGAATTAAGTTTGTATATCAAAGAGACAAGAACTGCACTCTAGGAATGCACAATGTGTCTTTTTGAAAGAGGTACAGTAATATCTGCCTACTAGCAAATTACAGCTGACTCCAAGCAATAAAATGATTTCAATAAGTCAAAGACAAAATGTCACCATGTATTCAATCACAAGATTTTTTAAAATTCTAAACTCACAATTACTGTTCACAGTGTATTGAATAACATCTCTAAAGTTACAGTGCACATATATAACTTAATAATTATTATTTTTTTCTTTTTCTTTTTTTTAAATTTTTATTTATTTATGATAGTCACAGAGAGAGAGAGAGAGAGAGGCAGAGACATAGGCAGAGGGAGAAGCAGGCTCCAGGCACCGGGAGCCCGACGTGGGATTCGATCCTGGGTCTCCAGGATCGTGCCCTGGGCCAAAGGCAGGCGCCAAACTGCTGCGCCACCCAGGGATCCCTTAATAATATTATATAAACTTTTTTATATGAACTTTTTAAGAAAAAGAAACAAACACACCAAGCAACCTTTCTAAAAAAATGTTATTCTTACACCAGAGCGTTTTTAAAGATAAAAAAACTCTAATTAAAGAAAAGAATCCTGAATTTCCACTAAGTTGACTCCTGTGAGTGCGAGATACTCATACCATTGGCGTTTGAACCAGTGAATTTTAACTGGATGGATCCATTAGACACAGACTTTTACAATATGGTATTGTAAATGTATTTTCTTTTCCTTATATATTCTTAAATATATAAGGAAAAATAATAAATAAATAAATATATATATTTACTCTAGCTCACTTTTCCTTATATATTCTTAAATATGTAAGGAAAAATAATAAAATAAATATATATAGATTTACTCTAGCTTACTTTTTCCTTAATATATTCTTAATAGATAAGGAAAAATAATAAAATAAATATATATATATACATATATTTACTCTAGCTTACTTTATTGTAATAATATAGTAGATAACACATATGACATACAAAATATGTGTTAATCAACTGTATGTGTTACTGGTAAGTTTTCCAGCTATTAGTAGTTTTAGTGTGGGGGAGTTGAAAGTTATTTGTAGAATTTCACCTGCGTTGTTCATGGGTCAACAGTGTATCTGTCCTTAATACATCATAGGTGCTATTTTTGTAGAACTACTGAACTAAGTAATTACAGCTCGACATATTGGGGTGAACTTCAAGTCATCACATATTCATGTGCTCCTCTGACATATTTAGTGTACAGAGACAATGTCTCCTTCTCTTTTTTTTTTTTTTTTGTTATTTTTCCCTGTCCTTTTTTTCTTCCTGTCAGCACAAATGATTTCACTGATTTTAAATATAAGTTTCTCAAGAGAATATGGGACATGTTTACATCTTTCATGTCTTAACCTAAATGGCAAACTTCTTTATCCACATTGAATCTCAATTTATTCTTTTGTTAAGAGTGAATAATCGCTTAGATGCTAGGAAAGATTGGCAAGAATCATATAATATAAAGATATCTTCCAGGAATTTTGAAGAGTTGATAGTTTTACTGAATTCTTTTATATTATCACCTTGCTAAGCACCAATGAGACATTTTGATGGCAAGTTTTTTGGGTGTTTTAGATTATAGCTATTTATATTTTAAAAATTTACTTAGCACATTTTTCATAATAAAATATACTCAGACATTTCAAATGCTGTATGTCCTCTAAGGTTTTCTTCAACTTTTTTTTCCCCATGTTAGAATAACGTGTTGGTTAAACACATGTTCGAACTCCAATGAAACATTTTGCGTGATTTTAACCAAAAAAAAAAAAAAAAAAAAGACTTGTAATGAATGCTTCTTTGGCAATATTAGTGCCCCAAATTTAGCAACATAAATATTTAGTGAGCCATCAACATCAGCAGAAGCATAGAAAATTAATAAATAGCATTTTCATTATTTAAAAGGGATGAATGCTTTCGGATCCCTTCTTATCTTTAAGGTACTAGTATATATTGTTAATTGTAAAAAGGATACTAAACTTTAATAAATTGAAGTTTTGAACATGTCTAAATTCATGCAAAATACTGTTGGTAGATACAAATTTGGCAGGATGGTGAAAGCTGAGACTCCTCCCTGGTAGTTGTTCTTAGGGGGAACCAGAGCCACCTTGCCCAAGGCTATGTCTTGTTCTCAGAGGAGCCTCCATCCAGTGACTAATTCTGCTGGGGCTTAGAGTCCCGGCCTCCTTGCCTCAAGGTCCACCCTTACTCCCAAGCTGAGCTTTGTCCCAGTTGAGTCCTCTGTTGCCACAATACCAAGTCCTGCTCCCCACTCTGTCTGGTCCTATTTCCCTCCTCTCAACAGGCGACCTTTCTGAGAACATGCCTCCACCGACTGCCTTCCCCTTGCTTTCAGGACTTCAGATCCTATATTTTGGGGGAATTCAAGATGAGGGGTTCTGAGAGACAACAAAAATGACATTTCTAAGGATTTTAAAAATTACCATTATGTTCTATATAACAATGGTAACTACATCAGATTTCTATTTTATCTATAATATCCAGAGAAGTGCTTTGGCTGTAATTTTAACTCAGTGCCATGAGTGCGGCCTCCTGCGTTACTCTAATTTCTCTAATTTCCTTTTGTATGTAATGTATTATTCATAGAGCAAACTCATGATATAATGAACTAAATAATGTAAGAAAGCACACTTAATGGCTTTTCTAACTTAGATTAAACATTCTGAGTTAGGGCATGTTTTAGTAGATAAATATAGGGATACATGCTCATCTTATAATGACAGCTAGTATTCACAGATGGATTTCTACAAATTGTTTGCATTTGAAAATCAATCTCAATTTCAAAACCAGGACAAGATGCAAAGAGAAAAAAAAAAAAAGAGAGAGAGAGAGACAAAGCTCCATATGTACACTTATCAAATCAACTGAACAATCTCTTTCTACCTGTAGGTAGAAAAAACAATGTAGTTTACTTTTGACATGTCAGAACTTAAAGTCCACTTATGAATTTTATTTTTATTACCTGTAAGAATAACTTAGTAAGAAAATCGCATTGTTATGCTGTCAACACTCAATTGTAAGCTTTAATGTCAAAGACCACATAGTTTTTTTAGAGTGCTGGGAAATGCAACACGAAACTTAATAGGTGATGGGAACATCCAAAACATGTAATAAACACTATCATCCGATTGTTTGCAAAACCCAGTTTTTCTCTGAAGAAGAAACAAAAATTACAGGTGAGCATTACCGTATTAACTCCTTAACAAAAACCTTGCTAAATAATAGCTTCTGGAAAACTTTTGATTTTACATTTTTCCTTTCACACTATGTGATTCTGTACTCTATTTCACAGAACAATGCTCTGCTGAACGCTGTCACTCTCGCAAATGGTATGGTAGCTGTCAGTGACTTTCAAAGAAAGCTGAATAATATGTACATATCTTATTTTAATGTGTTCAGAACACATGGACCTTTTTGGTGTTAGGAACGGGTAAAGAATGTGACCATAAGGTGAAGCATGGCTCATGCTGTGGGGCCAAACAGCACGAAACCCCATGCTTCATTAGTGAGTTCTCCTCATAGCCAGCCGGCCAATGGATCATGAAAATGAATCAGAAATATTAGGGCTTTTTTTTTCTTTTTTCCTCACTTTCTGCATTCACAAGCAATTATGAACAGTTGGAGTCTACCTTTCAGTGGGTAGTATTTCAGTTCTCTGCTTTTAACTTTATAGGTTTCTATTCTAAAATCATATGCCCTAACTCATACATTTGTTACAGATAACAAACCTGTTTGAAGATCTTTAAGATGAGCATCTTCCCGTAAAAATGGATGTTAGGAAATATGCCTTTCCTTTAAGTGGAAAAAGTCCCTCAGTTGTTTTGAAGTCAAACCACACTTATTAAAGACAAAATGGGTGTATGCTTTATGTATCTTTCTCCAGACAACAAAGCAAGACTATAACTCAGAACACTTAATTCTATGTTTTTGAAAAGCTATCCCCTAGTTTTCTCTGGAGACCCTACAGGAGCAAAGGGAAGAGAAATTCAAATTCGCTAATTTGATATCGCTAAGAATCATTTACATCACACTATGTGACGCTGGGGATTTTGGGGTTGGATGTATGCTATCCCTGAATAAGCAACCCTCTGATGCCTCTTTTTCCCCTAATATACAAAAATCGACTTTCTATCGTGGAGGGGTGAGGAGAGGCTTTGTTGCATCAAAATTGTAAATTGCTCATTAAAATTAGCAAAAAAGCTAATTTGCAGGGTACCTAGGTGGCTCACCCTGTAGTCGGTTAAGTGTCTGCCTTTGGCTTAGGTCATGATCTTAGAGTCCTGGGATTGAGTCCCATCAGACTCCCTGCAGGCCAGGGAGTCTGGCCAGCAGGGAGTCTGCTTCTCCCTCTGCCCCACAGTTGTTCTCTTGCTTTCTCTCAAAATAAATAAATAAATAAATAAATAAATAAATAAACAAACAAATAAATAAAATCTTAAAAAATAAAATAAAATTAGCTGCTACAATTAGTTAAAGTTCCATTCCAAGATAAGCTTGAATCATCATGAATAGCCACTTTCTTTTGTTTGTAGTGGTTCATGTCACCTACCCCAGCCAACAATGTTAACTAAATGAATTAGTTAACAGTATGTTTAGTTGCAGAATGAAGTTCAGTTTCTATTTATTCTTTGAGGGCAACTTTTAGAATCACTATATACAATCAAAGCCATTTGTATTCTCAAATCTCTATGATGGATTTAACAAATGAAATCAAGCTATCTTTAATCTGAAAAAAGAACTATGCAATCGCACCATAACTGACTAGGGCAGCTTCTACTGCAGGGAAAGCAACTTATTTAATGGATATCTGGAATTACTAAAAAAACAATAATAATTATACTGCAGCCTATTTCTTTCTAGAGTGAATTAAGTCTTGGAAGTGCTCTTTTCTCAACATCTAGTGATATATTTCCCAAAAAAATAAAATAAATTGAAAAACAATACATTTTTAAAATAGAGCGAAAATGGAAATCAAGCAGGGTTGTTACCTATATTCTATAGTACTGAGTAATTTTGCATATCATGTAATCAACCATGTGATGTTCTCTCAACCAGCAGACTAACTTCATACATCAATTTTTGAAGCAATTATTTTATATAGTGAAGCAGGACTATTTATTTCACTTGAACAGTTATGATTTAACTTTCATTTCCGTCATTGTTAACCTTTTTTGCTTAGATGAATTTTTCAGGTTAATTATAGAGGGCCAGACTTCCCTCACTGAAAATGCCATTGAAATTTCTCAAATCATGAAGTTAGTACAAACCAAATGTAGCCTCTGAACAGTCCCTTCTCTAATGTCTCTCCTTCAGATTGTTTCAATTCTTTCCTATTTGTACAAGCATCATAAACAATCTCATATAACATTCGTCCATCCTTTACTATAAAACTGCTCTTTTTCAAGTTAAACAGTGCCTTACAATCATGCCAAATTATATTCACTATTTTATTGTTTATTATCCTGCAATCATTTAGATTTATCATTTTGTATCCATCTTCCCTCCACTTTTTAATTCCTTGTCTCTTCTATTGGAATCTAAACTATGTCCCAACAAGGAACATATCTTCTTCTTAACTCCATTCTCAATCCTGGGAAATATCTTTTTTTTTTTTTTTTTTTTTTTTTAAGATTTTATGTATTTGACAGAGAGAGAGAGAGAGCGTGCGCACAAGTCGGGGGAACAGCAGGCAGAGGGAGAAGGAGAAGTAGGCTCCCTGTAGAGCAAAAAGACAGATTCAGGCTTGATCCCAGGACCCTGGGATCATGACCTGAGCCAAAGGCAGGTGCTTAACTGACTGAGCTACCCAAGAACCTAGGAAATATCTGATTCATAAGATGCACCCAATAAATATTTATTTTTTGACTGGACAAATAAAATGCTTTATCAATTTCTTTTTAAAAATACACACCAAAAAAAAAAATACACACCAAAAAAAAAAAAAATCACCAAACAAGGGCTAGCAATCCTACATTTAATCCCTGTTCCAAAATGACTGACTTTTCTCCTGTAAATGTGTGTAAAGCTCTTCACTTTTCTATGCCCCAGTTTCTCGGAGGGATTTGGCTAAATCATGTCTAAGCTCCTTTCCGATGATTCTATCGCAATGATTGAAGGAATCTATAAACTCTAAAATTATATTTATTTTAAATTTTATTTCATTTTTCTCCCTTAGATTTTAGCTACAGCAAGGAATTTCATCACCTAGGAAAATGTGAAGTATATACCTAGTTGAGATAGAAGTGCAGTGTTCATTGCTTTCATTCTCTGTTTTTATTTTTAGATCTTTCAGTTTCTTCAATTTTCTAAACATGCTGATGTCTAAAATCATACCTGTGTTATATTTGTGAAGCTATTTTCATCTTTTTATTCCTTAAAACTTTAATGGCTCTGCTGACTCCCCCATAGGCCCTCTTTCTCAACAATTTCAAACAGCCTTTCAAGGATTTTGCTTAAAAATGGAAATGGTAATGTACTTCAGTTTGTGTACACAAGAAGAAAACTGATGTGATGAGGTGATAAAAGTGTAGAGTATGTGAAAGCCTTTCCACTGAGCGCCCTTTCAGTCCTCAAAGAATGAGCCCACTCCTTTGTAAACCTGGATACTTTCCCATCCTTGTATTATTTATCTTTTAATCCACAACTTTGTTAAAAAGGCTTACAAAATGAAGGAGATCTTTTGTTTATTTAAGCCTGTGCACTTTTTGCATTAGGTTCTGTTTTATTGAGTACATTATTAAGTGAGTTTAGCCTCAGGAGAGGCAACGTTATATTGCTCTACTCCAAATTTCTGATTTGGCAGGCAGAGCCCTTACTTGGGTCAAAAGTTAAAGAAGCAGGGACGCCTGGGTGGCTCAGTTGGTTTAATGTCCGACTCTTGATGTTGGCTCAGGTCAAGATCTCAGGGTCCTGGGATCAAGCCCCAGTCAGGCTCTGCACTCAGCCTGGAGTCTGCTTGAGGTTCTCTCTCCCCCTCTTCCGTTCACATGTGCTCTCTCAAGCAATCAATAGATAAGCAAACAAAATCTTTAAAAGATAAAGGTGCGCAAGCATATACATTAGAAAAAAAAAGAATCAAGTAACTTTTTGGTAACAATATTCATAGGCCAACGATGATTCACTAACAATAAGCATTTCACATCATGTCTGCAATCATTATCAAAAGACTTATTTGGGGCAAATGAATGGAAGTTTCTTTTGGTTTTCCAGTTGTCAGTTCAGTCATCTCCATTCCCAGATGTTAATCACCATCATATAGCATCAGAGTAAAAAAAAGGAGAAAACAGAGTATATGTAAATTCTACAGAGGGATATATGTATATCCTACAGAGAGAACTCTTAAGAGGAATATATGTATATTCTACAGAGATAAACATTGCATACTAATACAGTAGGAGACACATTTTACTTTATATCCTGTTTCTAAAGCACATTAATTTCCTCTGAAGTACTCAACTTATGATCTCTTCAAAGTATATCACAATCATGAGTCTTCATTTACTTTGTATGCTGTTTGACTTTTTTTCAAAGATTTTATTTATTTATTGGACAGAGAGAGAGAGAAAAAAGAATGGCAAAAAAATCTTAAAATAGGGAAAACTATTTTCAAGCAAATAACAAATGCTAATGGTAACAAAGGAAATAATAATATATAGAAACACTTGTGTATTATTTCTCCTTCCAGGGCACACTCCTTAGGTTTCCATTAAACATAAATTTATGTGTACCCATTACCCTTTTCTCTATGGTCATAAACAGACATAAAGACATATGCATACTCACAGTTTATTTTATTTTAAAAAGATATACTTAAATATGTATTTACCCTGTTAAATATCTTTGACCTGTAACTTGCCAAAAGTTAGCAACTTAAAACTTTTGAACAGATGTACTACATTCCCTCCTCTATATTTTCTGGAACATTTATTAATGATCTCTATCCTTATCATTTTCCTGCTTGTGAACACTCAAGTTGTTACACACATTTTACAATTACAAACTTTTCTAGCTAGCAATTAACTAGCATTTTTTCATTTAGGAATTTTAAAAAAATTTCTATGTAGATACGCCAAATGTTAACCTCAATTTTTAAAAGATATATATTTTATTTAAAATTTATTTATTTAGTTGAGGGAGAGAGAGCCAGAAGGGGGAGGGACAGAGGGAGAAGAAATAAGCAGACTCCCTCCAGAGTGAGGAGCCCTCCACAAAGTTCAATCCCAGGACCCTGATCAGGACCTAAGCCTAATTAAGAGCTGGATGCCCAACCACCAAACCACTCCTAAAAACATAGGTATTAAATATTAATATACTCTCCTACATTTTTTCCAAATGAGTTTTAGCAGTGATCTTTAAGAGTAGAATGCATGAGGTTACCTATTGGCCCAAAAGGTCACCATGCCTGGTGAACAGCAAATACACCATTGATGTTTTAATTTACATTTGCAAATTGCAATCTTGCAATAACATCTTACAATATTAAAAATCTCTAGGAGATAATAATTGCTCCTTCCATTCTGAATTTATTTAATTTTAATGTGTTTGAGTAGTTTTATTTATATATAGGTCATCATTTTGAATTGTATCTTAAGTAAATTATGAATTTTTGTTACTATTGTGAATAGGATTTCTAAACTGATTCCTTTTCCTAGCTAATGGGCCAGTAAGTAGCAATTTTATATCTTGTTTTTCAGTTCATCAAATTATCTAACATAAATATGAATTAAAACTTTAATGAGCATGTAGTAAATGCACTTATTGCCTTAAATACTTACTTTCTAAACAGGTTTGTTCTTATTTCAACTATGGCAAAATTTATTTAATAAAATAAGATCTGTTGTTTAATTAAAATATGGCAGATGCACATTAAAAAACCTCTAAAAAAAGTAATTATTACAACTAGATTAAAGCTATTGAGATACTATCCTAAAATGCCCTGAAAGAAAGATTAAAGGGCTTTTATGTACAAGATATAGAATAAGAGATAAAAGAAATTTTCAACAACTTCAGGAAGAAAAAAAGGTCTACATACAAATAATGATTCGCTGAATGAAATATGTTGAAATAATGTTTAGATCTTTGAAATAGCATCATAACTCAAGAAGGGAAAGAGAAACCCAATCATTTACTAAAGAGGCTCATAAATACAATTGGGTATGTTGTACTCTGAGCTATGCTAGTAAGATGTTGTTAATGAATTTTGCTAACTGCCTAGAATTATTTTAAAAAATTTCTTGAATACACAATTTTTTAAAAAGATTTTTATTATTTGAGAGAGAGAGAAAAAGAAAGAAGAGCATGAGCATGGGGAAGAGTGTGAAAGGAGAGGGAGAAGCAGGCTCCCCACTGAGCAGGGGATGTGGGGCTCGACCCCAGGACCCTGAGATCATGACCTGAGCCCAGCAGAAGCCTAACTGACTGAGCCATCCAGGTGCCCTGAACTCAAAATAATTTTAATGAGATGGGAAATTACGGTATCTTTTTGAAGCTTCTCTAAAGGATAATTCAATGAGTAAAACAATATTTTTCTGTTAATTGTAAAAGATTTTCAGTAAACTTGTGCATTTGGTAAACTTTTTTTTTCTACTTAATATTTCACACTTGAATTCTCACCAATGCCAGTATCACACGTTTTGCTTACTTGTTCTATGTTGTGCTGGTCATTGGCCAGTTTGCCTACACATCACTCAGCAGTCCCTTCCTCACTTTTGCTTCTCTGTGTTTTCAGTGAGGCTAACTCCTAAACACTGATTTTCCAGTCTCCCTTCTAGCTAGCTCCATTTGGGGGCAGTGGCAAGTTCCAGCATCATGGGCCTGTGAATGGGGCAGTGGCCCAAGACCATGTTAGAAACTTTGTGCTTAGTTAATGCTTCACTGTTTTTGTCTTGAAATTCTTTATTTTTTTATTCTTTTTTTGTCTTGAAATGTCTTAAATAAAAATATTTTTACTGGAAAGTGGTGAAATATTTTTGTTTTATCTATTTAGTGATTATATATTCAACTTTACAGTTAGTTGTACTCCCAGCCACTGACTACCATTTCATACCACACTCTCCTATTACAAGATGTATCCTGACCTGAAATGATCTTGCACAATGATATTTTTATTCATTTATTGATGCCTCCCTGACTACCTTCAACTCTGTGAAAGGAACAAGCCTGGCTTCTTTTCTCTACTGCTGAATCCCCAGTGCTTCGAATTCTGCTTGACTAATTGAAGATGCCCAATATGATTTCATTCAATTAGTGAATTCAATATGGCTGGTGCTCATTATCTACTTTCTGTCTATAGGGATGAATTTTTTGACAAGTAAAGAAGCTTTCTTATATTGTGAATGTGATGATTCTTTTAATTCTGTTCTTTTTTTTATCTGACACTTCATAAAGCTTAACATTTTTATATTAGTCATCCAGAATAAGCACTTTTTTTTTTTTGCTTTTTTACCTGTGGTTTCCATGATTTTTTTTTAATGTGCTTTTTTTTCTGAGATATTTCTCAAAGTACCAATTCAAAGTTCAGTAATGAAAACTCTTTCAATTCATGTTAGTATTTTTCAAGTCTCATATAAGAATGTGCACCTTTTTTCAGACCTGAAGCTATATTATTTAGAAATCATTCTTCAGGAAGCATAACAGCAACAAAATTTGTGGAGCCCTTGGATAACCCTATGTTTGGCCCAGAAACGACCTTTTGTTCTGCATTCTTACATCCTGTGAGTTCTTGGACTAATTCTGTGATGTTCCTCCATGGTGTTTCCATTCTACTTTTTGTGTTTATCAACCCCCCACTAATGATGGTGTGGTCAAATTACCCTTATATTTCAACTTCTACCTCAGTAAGAGACTTGCCATAAGTGCGGAACACATGCTCTTGGAGAGGTATTTTTCCTGGTAAAGATTCATATGTTTTATGAAGGTGTCAGTTCTTTTAATAATGGAACAGTTTCCCAATGGCAGGAACAGCAGTTCTTTCAGGTGATTTGACTTGAATACTTTTTTCTTTTTTTTTTTTTTTCCAAAACGAAATCTTCTGGTCACCTCTGCTCACTCACTCACTCATTCACCGGGAGTGGTGAATGAATAATTATTGAAATACATTTTTTTATGTAATCATAGTTAACATACAATGTTAAATTGGTTTCAGTTGTGCAAATATAGTGATAGAACAATTTTATACACTATGCGATGCTCACCATGATAGGTATAATCACCCATCTGTCATCGTACAACGTTACTCAAATATTATTATTGTAAATAAAGTGCTATGCAGTACTTTTTAATCCTTGTGTTTACTTATCTTATAACTGGACTTTGTACCTCTTAATCCTCTTCATCTCTTTCACCCCTTCCCCCTTCCTTCTCCTCTCCATCAGTTCTCTGTACTTAAAATACTTTTCTGCTTTTAAATTTATTTTGTTTTTTAGATTCCCCACATACAAGTGAAATCAGGTGGTATTTGTCTTTCCCTGTCTGACTCATTTACTTAGTATAATACCCTCTAGGTTTATTCCTGTTGTTCATAATGACAAGAGCTCATTCTTTTTATGGCTGAGTAATATTCCATTGTACATATATAAAACATTTTCTTTATTCATTTATCTAACAATGGACACTTAGGTTGTTTCAATATATTGGCTATTTAAAATGATGTCTCAATAAATATAACAGCGCACATCATATCACTGTGAATTAGTATTTTTGCTTTTTTAAGGTAAATACCTAGCAGTGGGATTATTGGAGCATATGGTATTTATAGTTTTAACTTTTTGTGGTACTCAATGTGATTTCAAGAGTGGATTGAATCAATTGAAATCTCCATCAACAGTGCATATGGATTCTTTTTTTCTCCTCATCCTCACCAACATTTGTTATTTCTTGTCTTTTTGATAGTAGCTATTCTGAGAGTTGTAAGGTGATATCTCATTGTAGTTTTGATTTGTACTTCTCTAACAATAAGTAATGTTGAGTATCTTCTCATGTGTCTTTTGGTCATCTGTCTTCTTCAGAAAAAAAAATGTCTATTCAGGTCCTCTGTTCATTTTTCAATAAGAGTATGTGCTTTTTAGTGTTGAATTGTGTAAGTTCTTTATATATTTTAAAACACTAATTCTTTTTTTTATTTTATTTTTTAATTTTATTTATGATAGTCACAGAGAGAGAGAGAGGGGCGCAGAGACACAGGGCAGAGGGAGAAGCAGGCTCCATGCACTGGGAGCCCGACGTGGGATTCGATCCGGGTCTCTAGGATCGCGCCCTGGGCCAAAGGCAGGCGCCAAAACTGCTGCGCCACCCAGGGATCCCCTAAACACTAATTCTTTATCAGATATCATTTGCAAATATCTCCTCCCATTCAGTAGGTTGCTTTTATGTTTTGTTCATAGCTTTCTTCTCTGTGCAAAAGCTTTTTATTCCAGTATAATCTCAATAGTTTAATTTTCACTTTTGTTTCCCTTGCCTGAGGAGAAATATCCATAAATGTCAAAGAATTTACTAGCTCTGTTTTTCTTCTAAGAGTTTTATGATTTCAGGTCTCCTATTTGGGTATTTAATCAATTTTCAGTTTATTTATTGTGTGGGGGGTAAGAAAGTGGCCCAATTTAAATTTTTTGCATATAGCTGCCCACTTTCCACAATATAATTTATTGAAATGATTGTCTTTTCTCTATTGTATATTATTTCCAGTTTTGTCATAGATTAACTAATCACATAACTGAGTAATTGCTGAGAAATCTAACTTGTTCCACTGATCTGTGTGTCTATTTTTGTGTTGGTACCATACTGTTTTAATTACTATAGCTCTGCAGTATACCTTAAAGTCTGGGATCTTTTCATTGTGTGACAATGCAAAATAGGTTTGTATTAATCTGAAGCTTGGTTAATGATATTTTAAGCAATCATATTTGAACTTGAAAAATAAGGATGAATATATGTAGGCAAAGGCTAAGTAAGTTCTTATTGGCAAACACCTTCCAGGTAGGACAGCATAAGAAAAGGCACGGGGCAGGAGTTAGTGGGGTTTATTTGAGAAACTCAAAGAAATCTAGAGTGGTTGAATCACAGTAGGGAGAGAAGTGTTATAGAATGAAAGAAAAGTGGTAAGGTAGGCCTTAAATCATTTAACTGTAGTGTGAAGAAATGACTGAAGGGAGATAAGATGATGTCTATGGAGTACTGTTAGGAGCCCACTGCAGTATCTGGGCAGCTATGAAAGAGAGGAGGAAAAGTGTTCTGCAGGAATCAATGGTGTCCATGGTGATGAACAAATGTGAAAGGATGTAAGATTATCTGTCAGGCAAAGATGACAGCACAAAGTGATATATGGATGTTGTGATCAAGGGAGAAGTTCTGAGAATTGAAAACTGGATTCTAAGCTTAAGAAACTGGTTTGCAGGGATGCCTGGATCAGTCAGTGGTTGAGCACCTGCCTTCAGCTCAGGGGCGTGATCCTGGGGTCCAGGGATCAAGTCTCACATTGGGCTCCTGTGTGGAGCCTGCTTCTTTCTCTGCCTGTGTTTCGCCTCTCTTTCTTCTCTCTGAATAAACTGTCTCTCTGAATAATAAAGAGAAGAAACTGGTTTCATGGTGGTGTCATTCACTGAAATAAGTAAAGATTGAAGAAGACAGACATTTAGCCCTTTAAGGTTAAGACATAGTTGCACCATCCAAGAGAATATGTTGAGAAGCTATGTCATGACTTGTAAGTGGGTCTGATCATCAGGACACAGGTCTGGGCTAAAAAGAATCCTTTGGGACCTGAGCATGCAGGTTGGTTGCAAATGTAGTGTTGATTCCAATCTGAATTCTGATTTTGACACTTGTGGCTGTGTGTAATTGGAAGAATTTATTATCCCCTCTGATCCAAAGATTATTTATCTAAAATGAAGATGTTTATTTATATATTAGGTAAACCTTCCCAATTTTACCATTTTTGCTTCTAAAATAGAGCATAAATTTATAAAGCAAGCAGAATAACCCTTAGGTTGTTTTGGTTTTTCTGGATACAATGGCTTTTGATGAGCAAAGAAGAATGAATGATTTTTAGAGTTAATTTCTTGGAGGAATTAGCCAAATTTGATCTTTTTTGTGGCTGTCTACTCTAAGGGTGAAGTAGTAGTCTATCTTCCCAATGCATACTAATGGATATAATGATATAATCAATAGTAAGCTATGAACTTCAACAACACATTCCTTTTTCTTTCTAGATGGAGCAGAGGAACGCACAAAATAAATTAAATTAAAAAAAAATATTGTTTGTAGTTCATGAACTTTATCAGTTGGTTTTTAAAATGTCAGTTCCTAATCTACATACACTTGGTTAAATGTAATTCTAGTACATTTGGCTTTCCTGTCTTTTTGCATACTAAACAAAGAATAATTGTTATATAGCAAGAAGGAATTTATAGAAGAAAGAGATATGAAGCATTCATGGAGCAAGTGCTATGTGCTTTTTGACCCTAAAGAAACAGAGAAAAACATACTCTAGAACAGTCTATATATGTAGATATCTGTTTGGGGCCAGCTGGTGAAAGTATAATAGCCATATGTGACTTATTGTGCTTAGAATATCACTCTATAAAACAGATCTAACACATGGCCAAATCTGTAATATAACCTACTCTTGTATGGCAAGTATTAACATAAATGAGTATTTCCTATGGTAAAAAATTTTTTTGATTTTCCTGTTTTCATTCTTGTCAAGTATTACATTTCCTTTCACATTTTTACATTTAGGCAAACCAGTGCAATTAACATAACATATTTATTCTTACTTCATTAGTGACATTTACACCTGCACTATTAAAAAAATGTGCTAATGTTTTATTTATGATTTTTTACAGCCTTACTTATTGCCATTCACCTCATTCACATTTAACAAAGACAGAAACTAATAAAAGCCAGGTATTGGGAATTATTTATCCTTATTCCTGGCATGATATCAGCTTTAATGAAAAAATGAATAAAAACTTAGAGAGTAGTAATTACTCCACATTTACCTCACAATGCAGATGGAGTATAATGCCGTGAGTTTCTCTGCTGTGTCCTTCATGTATTCATATCACATGTGAATACACAGAGCTGTCACTAAGCATAAAAATACACAGAGCTGTCACTAGGCATAAGTCAAGCTGAACAAATGGGTTTTTAATTTGCACTAGAAAATACAGTCGGCCCACTGTACCTGATCTTACATGGAAGGACAGTACAAAGACATATAAGAGGTTAAAGCATTTAAAATAGTGGGCTCAAGGAGATTTGGTGAGGAAAAAACGGTATTTAAGGTGAAGTAATGTAACAACACACCAACACATCAATCAATGAGAATACTTTGCTATGAAAATTCATGCTAGAAAAGGGCATTACAAAAGAGGTACAAATCGAATGCAGATCAATATGCCTAAAAAGAAGCTTTAATAAATCCTGAAGAGTTTAATGATTTAGAAAAAGGGACAAACCTGAAATAGTAGAATAGTTAAGATCATGTAGTTGAAAATCAGGATGGCTGATTATTACAATCATTAATCTGTTGAATCTGATTGAAGGCAGTTACAAAAAAATGGCAAGTGCTCTTAACATATGGGCCTACCTTGTTTGTGACAAATATCTATAAATCAATGATGCATGAAAAAGAGCTTTGTAAAGGATAAATAGAAATAAAGTATTTAGATTTGAGCTATGCAAAAATGCTATCATAATTTTAGGACACATTTAATATATTATGCTCAAATTTGTTCTTCAACGAAAGAAATATGTTGCTTACAAAGGCCAAATGAAAACACTATTTAAATTTCAACATTTCTATCATATTATCCCCTTAATCTCAGGACATGCAAAAATGTATGGTGACATTGATACAATATAAAAATTCAGTAAATGTATTATGAAAATGGATAAGGCAATTTGGCAGGCTTTCTATATGTTATTGTAGAACAATTACCTTGAGATGGGTGTTATTATTCTCATATAATGACAAACTGGTTTTCAGAGATGTTGAATTCTTTATTAAATGTCTGAAACTTTCTTAGTACAGATTTTCTGACATCAAGTTTAATGCTCTTTGACTTAACTCTTAATTATATTCTGAATGGGCTGAGTTATGGGCTGAATTTTGTCTCCACTAAATTCATATATTGAAGCCCTAAACCCCAGTACCTCAAATGTGACTGTGTTTTTAGATATGGCCTGTAAAGAGGTAATTGAGTTAAAAGGAGGCTGTTAGGGTGGGACCTAATCCAATCTGACTGGTGTCCTTATAAGAAGAGTAAATCTGTACTCACAAAGACACATCAGAGATGTTCACACAATAAGAAAAGACCACATGAGGACACACAAAAAAAAAATTTTGTTTTTATCTCTAAAAAGAAAAAAAGTAGGTAGGTAGGTAAGTAGGTACTGCACATGCAGAGCTGTGGTTTGCAAAGATGCACAGTTTCAAGACCATAACTGACATAATTTATAATCATTGTCTTCATCCCCTTGAGTCTGTAACTCCACCAGCAGTTTATCAGTTAGGCAACACTATCTGAAGGTATGATTTCAGGAAAAGTAATTGTATTTTGTTCAACTTTCAGGATGAGAAGATGGGGTAAACCTTATCCCTGTCCTTCTCTATCGGGAGTATTGCTGGATAGATAGATAGATAGATAGATAGATAGATAGATAGATAGATAGATATCCGATAGACACACACACTTTTCATTAAATATTTATATATTTAGCCCAAGAACAGACCAAACTTTATAATCCAGAAGAGTATTGTCTTTTCTTACTTGTCCCATTTTATGGATTCTGGCTGCGATGAGCTAGGTCTTGGCACCTTCCCCATAACCTCTGTCAGGGAGTGAAGCTGGCATATCTTTCTCTAGAAATCATTCTTGTCTCACCTAGGTCCTCACCCTAGTGAGGGGGATGCCTGAACTTTCCTCTACTGTTGTACTCTAAGAACTGATAGGTTTCTCTGTCATAAAAATAGGAAATAAGATCCCTCAGACATTGTTTATTATCATTTCAACTGCAATGACCAATTTATTTCTCTCTCTTGACATTAGATAAGACAATCAAGGTATAAAACAATCTGGAATTCCAAGACTTTTCTAAAGAAAACTGTGTGGAGGTAGGGGGCAGAGGGAGAGAAACCCCAAAAACGTTGGCAAAAACTTTATGCTCCTAGTAGAAAACGTAGAAGGATGAAACAGATGAATGGAATAAACTCAACTATGACGTCAGAAAAGGAATCATCTGCCTCTGTTTATTAACAGACTGTCTTCCTGAAAAATGTCAATTATTTGATCCACCTCAGGTCAGCTCTGAGATAATGCAGTGTTGTCGTTCCCAAAAGAAAATACACAAAATGATTTATCAACACAAAAATCTGTTAAAAGGATGATGAAAACCCGAATACAATTTCAAATAACCATTACTCTGAATAAGGATATTATTAGTTTCCAGGCTACTTTTGAAATTCTAACCTCTACAATATTCCTTTAGAAACTTTAAACTCATAAGGCATTTATAGTCTTTGGAACTCAGAGAGGAGATTGAAGAAGGTTCCTGCCAGTTATTTCACTAAGCAAAATTGTTCAAATATTTCTGTGAAAGTTCAGTTGTTATCTAGTACTTAATGTTATTAAGACAATGCACGTTTTAGAAAATAATCAGAGCTAAGTTCAAACAAAAAATTATAGTTGTCCTTATTGAGTCCCTGGAAAAGTCCAGGCTTATATGTCCCTGCATATATTCCACAGAGGGGGGAGAAAGATACATAAAACATTGTTGAAGATTTCTTGAAGAGCCACACAATTTGTACGTGCTAAATATTCTAATATAGGAAAGACATACATACAGGGTTGCAAAACATTTTGCAAACTATGTTAAAAAATAAAACCCCTCCTTTATTATAAGAAAAATAAATACTAGGAAGGGTGAAAACTCTGGAACATCTTATAAAACAGTTAAAATTAGGTCACTGGCTAACTGAAGACAGTGTCAAAATTATAGAACATTTCACAACATTTGATTTTACGACAGGTTAAATAACTTGAAGCTATACTCTTTTGTAAACTTTTAAACTCTTTTAAGTGCTGATAAAATAAAGCTTTCCAATTAAAATACCGTCATATTAATATTAAGAATATGTACTAAGTTATGGGACATATACTATTTCCAATGAGGAAACTTGGAAAAATCAGTGTTTGTCTTAAGGTTTAATAAATCTTCAAATTAAAACAAAGCTAATAGTATATGATTATAGGTGATAGCATGGCACTCTAAAACATCAGAGCTCAATATAAGGTGAAAGGAAACCTAGAATGAGTTAAGTCCTAGGACCTGGTCCTAGTTCTACTGTTTCCACCATCAGGTAAATGGCAAGGATATGGTTTTTCATACCACAGCCCTGTCAGCAGAAACAGCAGCAGTTAGATCAGTAAAGGCTGTTGCAACTCAGGCGTGTTATATCCCGATCCTACTTCAGTAAAATGTATTATTTATAAAGGTATCACCACTTCTAAAATACAAACCGCTAATCCTATGTTGATAATTTTAGCTTTTTGAATTTGCTCAGAATTCAAAATTATTTATGTATATAAAAAACAAAATATAAAAATACTCCTGATAACATATTCTGTAGTTGAACTGAAAACAAGCACACTGCCAATAATAGATTATTTTCTTTTTTTCCAATAATAGATTCTATTTACACAAGAGGAATATATCTTTAAAAGGAAAAACTTGACCTTATATGTGTTGGACTATAGAAATTGTTACTCTTCTAAGAGTCTTGAAATAATCCAATATCTCCAAGATTATGTTTTCTAAATACTAAGAATCAAAATTTTGCACCGATGTATTAGTGAATATAGCTTTCAAATAGAGATGTTTTGCTCTGTTTCTAGAAGTTTTTATGCGTTTGGCAAAATAAATGAAACGTTTTTTTTTATGTGGTTGTGTATAAATTAGCTTTCTCTGTGCCTGAAAAATTATTGCTATTAAAATTTAGTTGTACCTAAGTAGATATTACATTACTTGCTTATGGATTGCATGACTAGATTTTACTTATTAGAAGATAGTTTATTTTTCCCTACACATGGTTACTCGTGTTAGATAGGAAGCAAAGTTTCAGGGCACCTTTACATCATACTTGAACTTTTGCAGAAATCTCTTAAATGGTCTCTTTGTGTTTTTCACAGTGTCGCATTTCAAAACTTTTACATTTTACTGACAGAGCTACTTCCCTAAACCAGATATCTAATGAACTATATCATTACTCTGCTCACAAATCTCCAATGATTCATTGATGCCTATGCCAGAGTCCAAACTCTCTCCTATGCCTGTGATAGGCTCCAGCACATCAGTTTTAGTCTCTGATTTTGTCCATCTACTTCTCCCATGGCTCCCAGCTTTATTGAAAATAACTAAAATTAATAAAATGATTTAAAGCCCTGCTTCTCAAGCACACACATTCATGAACATACATGCACGCATACTCATGTGCACATACACCCTAGTGCCATGACCATAGTTAATCAGACCTTCTTTATTTCTCAAGAGACTGTTCTTGTTATCTTTTGTTCACACTGCAGTAGACTTTCTGCCAATTTCCAAATATGTCATACCCATGTTCTTCTCTGCCTCTACTTATTTGACATTTTTACCCTCGTGCCCTTTACTCATCCAACCCTAGGGACTCAAAGTTGCACAAATACCTCAAAACAGAGCTTATGTGCAATTCTTTCAGTGACATTTTCTCTAATTATTCCTGCCAGAATTGTGCTTCCATGAGACTTTTTTTTTTATAAACCCTTACCATATCTATAATTCATTATTTTTATATCATAATGAATTCAACTGTCTCCATAATAGATTGTAAACATTGTGAAAGCAGAAATTATCCATTTATTTTCTCTCTTCTAAAGTGTAATAACTCAAATGTTCAATGAGTAAAAAGAAAATACATATATTATTCATCTCAATTATTATTAAAATATATATGATCCCAGAATCCATTTGATTTTAATACAATCTATATATGTATTAAAATCAAATGGATTCGGGATCATATATATTTTAATAATAATTGAGATGAATAATATATGTATTTTCTTTTTACTCATTGAACATTTGAGTTATTACACTTTAGAAGAGAGAAAATAAATGGATAATTTCTGCTTTCACAATGTTTACAATCTATTATGGAGACAGTTGAATTCATCATTATGATATAAAATAATGAATTATAGATATGGTAAGGGTTTATAAAAAGCAAAAAGTCTCATGGAAGCACAATTCTGGCAGGAATAATTAGAGAAAATGTCACTGAAAGAATTGCACATAAGCTCTGTTTTGAGGTATTTGTGCAACTTTGAGTCCCTAGGGTTGGATGAGTAAAGGGCACGAGGGTAAAAATGTCAAAAATAAGTAGAGGCAGAGAAGAACATGGGTATGACATATTTGGAAATTGGCAGAAAGTCTACTGCAGTGTGAACAAAAGATAACAAGAACAGTCTCTTGAGAAATAAAGAAGGTCTGATTAACTATGGTCATGGCACTAGGGTGTATGTGCACATGAGTATGCGTGCATGTATGTTCATGAATGTGTGTGCTTGAGAAGCAGGGCTTTAAATCATTTTATTAATTTTAGTTATTTTCAATAAAGCTGGGAGCCATGGGAGAAGTAGATGGACAAAATCAGAGACTAAAACTGATGTGCTGGAGCCTATCACAGGCATAGGAGAGAGTTTGGACTCTGGCATAGGCATCAATGAATCATTGGAGATTTGTGAGCAGAGTAATGATATAGTTCATTAGATATCTGGTTTAGGGAAGTAGCTCTGTCAGTAAAATGTAAAAGTTTTGAAATGCGACACTGTGAAAAACACAAAGAGACCATTTAAGAGATTTCTGCAAAAGTTCAAGTACGATGTAAAGGTGCCCTGAAACTTTGCTTCCTATCTAACACGAGTAACCATGTGTAGGGAAAAATAAACTATCTTCTAATAAGTAAAATCTAGTCATGCAATCCATAAGCAAGTAATGTAATATCTACTTAGGTACAACTAAATTTTATAATAGCAATAATTTTTCAGGCACAGAGAAAGCTAATTATATACACAACCACATAAAAAAAAACGTTTCATTTATTTTGCCAAACGCATAAAAACTTCTAGAAACAGAGCAAAACATCTCTATTTGAAAGCTATATTCACTAATACATCGGTGCAAAATTTTGATTCTTAGTATTTAGAAAACATAATCTTGGAGATATTGGATTATTTCAAGACTCTTAGAAGAGTAACAATTTCTATAGTCCAACACATATAAGGTCAAGTTTTTCCTTTTAAAGATATATTCCTCTTGTTAAATAGAATCTATTATTGGAAAAAAAAAAATAATCTATTTGGCAGTGTGCTTGTTTTCAGTTCAACTACAGAATATGTTATCAGGAGTATATTTTATATTTTGTTTTTTATATACATAATAATTTTGAATTCTGAGCAAATTCAAAAAGCTAAAATTATCAACATAGGATTAGCGGTTTGTATTTTAGAAGTGGTGATACCTTTATAAATAATACATTTTACTGAAGTAGGATCGGGATATAACACGCCTGAGTTGCAACAGCCTTTACTGATCTAACTGCTGCTGTTTCTGCTGACAGGGCTGTGGTATGAAAAACCATATCCTTGCCATTTACCTGATGGTGGAAACAGTAGAACTAGGACCAGGTCCTAGGACTTAACTCATTCTAGGTTTCCTTTCACCTTATATTGAGCTCTGATGTTTTAGAGTGCCATGCTATCACCTATAATCATATACTATTAGCTTTGTTTTAATTTGAAGATTTATTAAACCTTAAGACAAACACTGATTTTTCCAAGTTTCCTCATTGGAAATAGTATATGTCCCATAACTTAGTACATATTCTTAATATTAATATGACGGTATTTTAATTGGAAAGCTTTATTTTATCAGCACTTAAAAGAGTTTAAAAGTTTACAAAAGAGTATAGCTTCAAGTTATTTAACCTGTCGTAAAATCAAATGTTGTGAAATGTTCTATAATTTTGACACTGTCTTCAGTAGCCAGTGACCTAATTTATAACTGTTTATAAGATGTTCCAGAGTTTTCACCCTTCCTAGTATTATTTTTCTTATAATAAGGAGGGGTTTTATTTTTTAACATAGTTTGCAAAATGTTTGCAACCCTGTATGTATGTCTTTCCTATATTAGAATATTTAGCACGTACAAATGTGTGGCTCTTCAAGAAATCTTCAACAATGTTTTATGTATCTTTCTCCCCCCTCTGTGGAATATATGCAGGGACATATAAGCCTGGACTTTTCCAGGGACTCAATAAGGACAACTATAATTTTTTGTTTGAACTTAGCTCTGATTATTTTCTAAAACGTGCATGTCTTAATAACATTAAGTACTAGATAACAACTGAACTTTCACCAGAAATATTTGAACAATTTTGCTTAGTGAAATAACTGGCAGGAACCTTCTTCAATCTCCTCTCTGAGTTCCAAAGACTATAAATGCCTTATGAGTTAAAGTTTCTAAGGAATATTGTAGAGGTTAGAATTTCAAAAGTAGCCTGGAAACTAATAATATCCTTATTCAGAGTAATGGTTATTTGAAATTGTATTCGGGTTTTCATCATCCTTTTAACAGATTTTTGTGTTGATAAATCATTTTGTGTATTTTTCTCTTTTGGGAACGACAACACTGCATTATCTCAGAGCTGACCTGAGGTGGATACAAATAATGACATTTTTCAGGAAGACAGTCTGTTAATAAACAGAGGCAGATGATTCCTTTTCTGACGTCATAGTTGAGTTTATTCCATTCATCTGTTTCATCCTTCTACGTTTTCTACTAGGAGCATAAAGTTTTTGCCAACGTTTTTGGGGTTTCTCTCCCTCTGCCCCCTACCTCCACACAGTTTTCTTTAGAAAAGTCTTGGAATTCCAGATTGTTTTATACCTTGATTGTCTTATCTAATGTCAAGAGAGAGAAATAAATTGGTCATTGCAGTTGAAATGATAATAAACAATGTCTGAGGGATCTTATTTCCTATTTTTATGACAGAGAAACCTATCAGTTCTTAGAGTACAACAGTAGAGGAAAGTTCAGGCATCCCCCTCACTAGGGTGAGGACCTAGGTGAGACAAGAATGATTTCTAGAGAAAGATATGCCAGCTTCACTCCCTGACAGAGGTTATGGGGAAGGTGCCAAGACCTAGCTCATCGCAGCCAGAATCCATAAAATGGGACAAGTAAGAAAAGACAATACTCTTCTGGATTATAAAGTTTGGTCTGTTCTTGGGCTAAATATATAAATATATTTAATGAAAAGTGTGTGTGTCTATCGGATATCTATCTATCTATCTATCTATCTATCTATCTATCTATCTATCCAGCAATACTCCCGATAGAGAAGGACAGGGATAAGGTTTATACCCCATCTTCTCATCCTGAAAGTTGAACAAAATACAATTACTTTTCCTGAAATCATACCTTCAGATAGTGTTGCCTAACTGATAAACTGCTGGTGGAGTTACAGACTCAAGGGGATGAAGACAATGATTATAAATTATGTCAGTTATGGTCTTTGAAACTGTGCATCTTTGCAAACCACAGCTCTGCATGTGCAGTACCCTACTTACCTACCTACCTACTTTTTTTCTTTTTAGAGATAAAAACAAAAGTTTTTTTTTTTGTGTGTCCTCATGTGGTCTTTTCTTATTGTGTGAACATCTCTGATGTGTCTTTGTGAGTACAGATTTACTCTTCTTATAAGGACACCAGTCAGATTGGATTAGGTCCCACCCTAACAGCCTCCTTTTAACTCAATTACCTCTTTACAGGCCATATCTAAAAACACAGTCACATTTGAGGTACTGGGGTTTAGGGCTTCAATATATGAATTTAGTGGAGACAAAATTCAGCCCATAACTCAGCCCATTCAGAATATAATTAAGAGTTAAGTCAAAGAGCATTAAACTTGATGTCAGAAAATCTGTACTAAGAAAGTTTCAGACATTTAATAAAGAATTCAACATCTCTGAAAACCAGTTTGTCATTATATGAGAATAATAACACCCATCTCAAGGTATTGTTCTACAATAACATATAGACAGCCTGCCAAATTGCCTTATCCATTTTCATAATACATTTACTGAATTTTTATACTTGTATCAATGTCACCATACATTTTTGATAGTCCTGAGATTAAGGGGATAATATGATAGAAAGTCTGAAATTTAAATAGTGTTTCATTTGGCCTTTGTAAGGCAACATATTCTTTCGTTGAAGAACAAATTTGAGCATAATATATTAAATGTGTCCCTAAAATTATGATAGCCTTTTTTGCAATAGCTCAAATCTAAATACTTTATTTCTATTTATCCTTACAAAGCTCTTTTTCATGCATCATGATTTATGATATTGTCACAACAAGGTAGGCCCATATGTTAAGAGCATTGCCATTTTTTTTGTAACCTGCCTTCAATCAGATTCACAGATTAATGATTGTAATAATCAGCCATCCTGATTTTCAACTACATGATCTTAACTATTCTACTATTTCAGGTTTGTCCCTTTTTCTAAATCATTAAACTCTTCAGGATTTATTAAAGCTTCTTTTTAGGCATATTGATCTGCATTCGATTTGTACCTCTTTTGTAATGCCCTTTCTAGCATGAATTTCATAGCAAAGTATTCTCATTGATTGATGTGTTGGTGTGTTGTTACATTACTTCACCTTAAATACCGTTTTTTCCTCACCAAATCTCCTTGAGCCCACTATTTTAAATGCTTTAACCTCTTATATGTCTTTGTACTGTCCTTCCATGTAAGATCAGGTACAGTGGGCCGACTGTATTTTCTAGTGCAAATTAAAAACCCATTTGTTCAGCTTGACTTATGCCTAGTGACAGCTCTGTGTATTTTTATGCTTAGTGACAGCTCTGTGTATTCACATGTGATATGAATACATGAAGGACACAGCAGAGAAAACTCACGGCATTATACTCCATCTGCATTGTGAGGTAAATTTGGTGGAGTAATATACTCTCTAAGTTTTTATTCATTTTTTTTCATTAAGCTGATATCATGCCAGGAATAAGGATAAATAATTCCCAATACCTGGCTTTATTAGTTTCTGTCTTTGTTAAAGTGAATGAGGTGAATGGCAATAAGTAAGGCTGTAAAAAATCATAAATAAAACATTAGCACATTTTTTTTAATAGTGAGTGTAAATGTCACTCATGAAGTAAGAATAAATATGTTATGTTAATTGCACTGGTTTGCCTAAATGTAAAAATGTGAAAGGAAATGTAATACTTGACAAGAATGAAAACAGGAAAATTCAAAAAAATTTTTTACCATAGGAAATACTCATATATGTTTAATACTTGCCATACAAGAGTAGGTTATATTACAGATTTGGCCATGTGTCTAGATCTGTTTTATAGAGTGATATTCTAAGCACAATAAGTCACATATGGCTATTATACTTTCACCAGCTGGCCCCAAACAGATATCTACATATATAGACTGTTCTAGAGTATGTTTTCTCTGTTTCTTTAGGGTCCAAAAAGCACATAGCACTTGCTCCATGAATGCTTCATATCTCTTTCTTCTATAAATTCCTTCTTGCTATCTAACAATTATTCTTTGTTTAGTATGCCAAAAAGACAGGAAAGCCAAATTGTACTAGAATTACATTTAACCAAGTGTATGTAGATAGGAACTGACATTTTAAAAACCAACTGATAAAGTTTCATGAACTACAAACAATATTTTTTTTTTAATTTAATTTATTTTGTGCGTTCCTCTGCTCCATCTAGAAGAAAAAGGAATGTGTGTTGAAGTTCATAGCTTACTATTGATTAATCATTATATCCATTAGTATGCATTGGAAGATAGACTACTACTTCACCCTTAGAGTAGACAGCCACAAAAAAGATCAAATTTGGCTAATTCCTCCAAGAAATTAACTCTAAAAAATCATTCATTCTTCTTTGCTCATCAAAAGCCATTGTATCCAGAAAACCAAACAACCTAAGGGTTATTCTGCTTGCTTTATAAATTTATGCTCTATTTTAGAAGCAAAAATGGTAAAATTGGGAAGGTTTTACCTAATATATAAATAAACATCTTCATTTTAGAGATAAATAATCTTTGGATCAGAGGGATAATAAATTCTTCCAATTACACACAGCCACAAGTGTCAAAATCAGGAATTCAGATTGGAATCAACACTACATTTGCAACCAACCTGCAATGCTCAGGTATCCCAAGGATTCTTTTTAGCCCAGACCTGTGTCCTGATGATCAGACCCACTTACAAGTCATGACATAGCTTCTCAACATATTCTCTTGGATGGTGCAACTATGTCTTAACCTTAAAGGGCTAAATGTCTGTCTTCTTCAATCTTTACTTATTTCAGTGAATGACACCACCATGAAACCAGTTTCTTCTCTTTTTTTTTTAAGATTTATTTATTCATGAGAGACAGAGAGAGAGAGAGAGAGAGTCAGAAACACAGGCAGAGAAAGAAGCAGGCTCCACACAGGGAGCCCAATGTGAGACTTGATCCCTGGACCCCAGGATCACGCCCTGAGCTGAAGGCAGGTGCTCAACCACTGACTGATCCAGGCATCCCTGCAAACCAGTTTCTTAAGCTTAGAATCCAGTTTTCAATTCTCAGAACTTCTCCCTTGATCACGACATCCATATATCACTTTGTGCTGTCATCTTTGCCTGACAGATAATCTTACATCCTTTCACATTTGTTCATCACCATGGACACCATTGATTCCTGCAGAACACTTTTCCTCCTCTCTTTCATAGCTGCCCAGATACTGCAGTGGGCTCCTAACAGTACTCCATAGACATCATCCTATCTCCCCTTCAGTCATTTCTTCACACTACAGTTAAATGATTTAAGGCCTACCTTACCACTTTTCTTTCATTCTATAACACTTCTCTCCCTACTGTGATTCAACCACTCTAGATTTCTTTGAGTTTCTCAAATAAACCCCACTAACTCCTGCCCCGTGCCTTTTCTTATGCTGTCCTACCTGGAAGGTGTTTGCCAATAAGAACTTACTTAGCCTTTGCCTACATATATTCATCCTTATTTTTCAAGTTCAAATATGATTGCTTAAAATATCATTAACCAAGCTTCAGATTAATACAAACCTATTTTGCATTGTCACACAATGAAAAGATCCCAGACTTTAAGGTATACTGCAGAGCTATAGTAATTAAAACAGTATGGTACCAACACAAAAATAGACACACAGATCAGTGGAACAAGTTAGATTTCTCAGCAATTACTCAGTTATGTGATTAGTTAATCTATGACAAAACTGGAAATAATATACAATAGAGAAAAGACAATCATTTCAATAAATTATATTGTGGAAAGTGGGCAGCTATATGCAAAAAATTTAAATTGGGCCACTTTCTTACCCCCCCACACAATAAATAAACTGAAAATTGATTAAATACCCAAATAGGAGACCTGAAATCATAAAACTCTTAGAAGAAAACATAGCTAGTAAATTCTTTGACATTTATGGATATTTCTCCTCAGGCAAGGGAAACAAAGTGAAAATTAAACTATTGAGATTATACTGGAATAAAAAGCTTTTGCACAGAGAAGAAAGCTATGAACAAAACATAAAAGCAACCTACTGAATGGGAGGAGATATTTGCAAATGATATCTGATAAAGAATTAGTGTTTAGGGATCCCTGGGTGGCGCAGCAGTTTGGCGCCTGCCTTTGGCCCAGGGCGCAATCCTAGAGACCCGGGATCGAATCCCACGTCGGGCTCCCAGTGCATGGAGCCTGCTTCTCCCTCTGCCTGTGTCTCTGCGCCCCTCTCTCTCTCTCTGTGACTATCATAAATAAAAATTAAAAAATAAAATAAAAAAAAGAATTAGTGTTTAAAATATATAAAGAACTTACACAATTCAACACTAAAAAGCACATACTCTTATTGAAAAACATGAACAGAGGACCTGAATAGACATTTTTTTTCTGAAGAAGACAGATGACCAAAGACACATGAGAAGATACTCAACATTACTTATTGTTAGAGAAGTACAATCAAAACTACAATGAGATATCACCTTACAACTCTCAGAATAAGCTACTATCAAAAAGACAAGAAATAAACAATGTTGGTGAGGATGAGGAGAAAAAAGAATCCATATGCACTGTTGATGGAGATTTTCAATTGATTCAATCACTCTTGAAAATCACATTGAGTACCACAAAAAGTTAAAACTATAAATACCATATGCTCCAATAATCCCACTGCTAGGTATTTACCTTAAAAAAGCAAAAATACTAATTCACAGTGATATGATGTGCGCTGTTATATTTATTGAGACATCATTTTAAATAGCCAATATATTGAAACAACCTAAGTGTCCATTGTTAGATAAATGAATAAAGAAAATGTTTTATATATGTACAATGGAATATTACTCAGCCATAAAAAGAATGAGCTCTTGTCATTATGACAACAGGAATAAACCTAGAGGGTATTATACTAAGTAAAATGAGTCAGACAGGGAAAGACAAATACCACCTGATTTCACTTGTATGTGGGGAATCTAAAAACAAAATAAATTTAAAAGCAGAAAAGTATTTTAAGTACAGAGAACTGATGGAGAGGAGAAGGAAGGGGGAAGGGGTGAAAGAGATGAAGAGGATTAAGAGGTACAAAGTCCCAGTTATAAGATAAGTAAACCACAAGGATTAAAAAGTACTGCATAGCACTTATTTACAATAATAATATTTGAGTAACGTTGTACGATGACAGATGGGTGATTATACCTATCATGGTGAGCATCGCATAGTGTATAAAATTGTTCTATCACTATATTGCACAACTGAAACCAATTTAACATTGTATGTTAACTATGATTACATAAAAAAATGTATTTCAATAATTATTCATTCACCACTCCCGGTGAATGAGTGAGTGAGTGAGCAGAGGTGACCAGAAGATTCGTTTTGGAAAAAAAAAAAAAGAAAAAGTATTCAAGTCAAATCACCTGAAAGAACTGCTGTTCCTGCCATGGGAAACTGTTCCATTATTAAAAGAACTGAACACCTTCATAAAACATATGAATCTTTACCAGGAAAAATACCTCTCCAAGAGCATGTGTTCCGCACTTATGGCAAGTCTCTTACTGAGGTAGAAGTTGAAATATAAGGGTAATTTGACCACACCATCATTAGTGGGGGGTTGATAAACACAAAAAGTAGAATGGAAACACCATGGAGGAACATCACAGAATTAGTCCAAGAACTCACAGGATGTAAGAATGCAGAACAAAAGGTCGTTTTCTGGGCCAAACATAGGGTTATCCAAGGGCTCCACAAATTTTGTTGCTGTTATGCTTCCTGAAGAATGATTTCTAAATAATATAAGCTTCAGGTCTGAAAAAAAGGTGCACATTCTTATATGAGACTTGAAAAATACTAACATGAATTGAAAGAGTTTCATTACTGAACTTTGAATTGGTACTTTGAGAAATATCTCAGAAAAAAAAGCACATTAAAAAAAAATCATGGAAACCACAGGTAAAAAGCAAAAAAAAAAAAGTGCTTATTCTGGATGACTAATATAAAAATGTTAAGCTTTATGAAGTGTCAGATAAAAAAAAGAACAGAATTAAAAGAATCATCACATTCACAATATAAGAAAGCTTCTTTACTTGTCAAAAAATTCATCCCTATAGACAGAAAGTAGATAATGAGCACCAGCAATATTGAATTCACTAATTGAATGAAATCATATTGGGCATCTTCAATTAGTCAAGCAGAATTCGAAGCACTGGGGATTCAGCAGTAGAGAAAAGAAGCCAGGCTTTTTTCCTTTCACAGAGTTGAAGGTAGTCAGGGGAGGCATCAATAAATGAATAAAAATATCATTGTGCAAGATCATTTCAGGTCAGGATACATCTTGTAATAGGAGAGTGTGGTATGAAATGGTAGTCAGTGGCTGGGAGTACAACTAACTGTAAAGTTGAAATATATAATCACTAAATAGATAAAACAAAAATATTTCACCACTTTCCAGTAAAAATATTTTTATTAAGAATTTCAAGACAAAAAAAGAATAAAAAAATAAAGAATTTCAAGACAAAAACAGTGAAGCATTAACTAAGCACAAAGTTTCTAACATGGTCTTGGGCCACTGCCCCATTCACAGGCCCATGATGCTGGCTGGACTTGCCACTGCCCCAAATGGAAGCTAGCTAGAAGGGGAGACTGGAAAATCAGTGTTTAGGAGTTAGCCTCACTGAAACACAGAGAAGCAAAGTGAGGAAGGACTGCTGAGTGGATGTGTAGGCAACTGGCCAATGACCAGCACAACATAGAACAAGGAAAGCAAAACGTGTGCTGATACTGGCATTGGTGAGATTCAAGTGTGAAAATATTAAGTAGAAAAAAAAAGTTTACCAAATGCACAAGTTTACTGAAAATCTTTTACAATTAACAGAAAAAATATTGTTTTTACTCATTGAATTATCCTTTAGAGAAGCTTCAAAAGATACGTAATTCCCATCTCATTAAAATTATTTTGAGTTCAGGGCACCTGGATGGCTCAGTCAGTTAGGCTTCTGACTTGGGCTCAGGTCATGATCTCAGGGTCCTGGGGTCGAGCCCCACATCCCCTGCTCAGTGGGGAGCCTGCTTCTCCCTCTCCCTTTCACATCTTCCCCATGCTCATGCTCTTTCTTTCTTTTTCTCTCTCTCTCAAATAATAAAAATCTTTTTAAAAATTGTGTATTCAAGAAATTTTTAAAAATAATTCTAGGCAGTTAGCAAAAATTCATTAACAAATCTTACTAAGCATAGCTCAGAGTACAACATAACCCAATTGTATTTATGAGCCTCTTAGTAAATGATTGGGTTTCTCTTCCCTTCTTGAGTTATTGATGCTATTTCAAAAGATCTAAACATATATTTCAACCATATTTCATTCGAATCATGTATTTGTATGTAGACCTTTTTTTCTTCCTGAAGTGGTTGAAAATTTCTTTTATCATCTTATTCTATATCTTGTACTAAAGCCCTTAATCTTTCTTTCAGGGCATTTTAGGATAGTATCTCAAATAGCTTTAATCTAGTGTAATAATATTACTTTTTTAGAGTTTTTTAATGTGCATCTGCCATATTTTAATTAAAAACAGATCTTATTTTATTAAATAAATTTTTTGCCATAGTTGAAACTAAGAACAAACCATGTTTTAGAAAGTAAGTATTTAAGGCAATAAGTGCAATTTACTACATGCTCATTAAAGTTTTAATTCATATTTATGTTAGATAAATTTGATTGAACTGAAAAACAAGATATAAAATTGCTACTTACTGGCCATAGCTAGGAAAGGAATCAGTTTAGAAATCCTATTCACAATAGTAACAAAAATTATAATATTACTTAAGAATACAATTCAAAAATGATGACCTATATATAAATAAAACTACTCAAACACCATTAAAATTAAATAAAATTCAGAATGGACGGAGCAATTATTATTCCTAGAGATTTTAATATTGTAAGAGTTATTGCAGATTGCAATTTGCAAATGTAATTAAAACATCAATGGGTTATTTGCTGTTCACCAGGCATGGTGACCTTTTGGGCAATAGGTAACCTCATGCATTCTACTCTTAAAGATCACTGCTAAAACTCATTGGAAAAAATGTAGGAGAGTATATTAATATTTAATACCTATGTTTTTAGGAGTGGTTGGTGGTTGGGCATCCAGCTCTTAATTTAGGCTTAGGTCCTGATCAGGGTCCTGGGATTGAAACTTGTGGAGGGCTCCTCACTCTGGAGGGAGTCTGCTTATTTCTTCTCCCTCTGTCCCTCCCCCTTCGGGCTCTCTCGCCCTCAACTAAATAAATAAATTTTAAAATAAAACTATACTATCTTTTAAAAATTGAGGTTAACATTTTGGCGTATCTACATAGAAATTTTTAAAATTCCTAAATGAAAAAATGCTAGTTAATTGCTAGCTAGAAAGTTTTGTAATTGTAAATGTGTGGTAACAACTTGAGTGTTCACAGCAGGAAATGATAAAGGATAGAGATCATTAAAATGTTCCAGAAAATATAGAGAGGGAATGTAGTACATCTGTTCAAAAGTTTTAAGTTGCTAACTTTGGCAAGTTACAGGTCAAAGATATTTAACAGGGTAAATACATATTTAAGTATATCTTTTTAAAATAAAATAAACTGTGAGTATGCATATGTCTTTATGTCTGTTTATGACCATAGAGAAAAGGGGTAATGGGTAACACATAAATTTATGTTAATAGGAAACCTAAGGAGTGTGCCCTGGAAGGAGAAATAATACACAAGTGTTTCTATATATTATTATTTCCTTTGTTACCATTAGCATTGTTATTTGCTTGAAATAGTTTTCCCTATTTTAAGATTTTTTTTGCCATTCTTTTTCTCTCTCTCTCTGTCCAATAAATAAATAAAATCTTTGAAAAAAAGTCAAACAGCATACAAAGTAAATGAAGACTCATGATTGTGATATACTTTGAAGAGATCATAAGTTGAGTACTTCAGAGGAAATTAATGTGCTTTAGAAACAGGATATAAAGTAAAATGTGTCTCCTACTATATTAGTATGCAATGTTTATCTCTGTAGAATATACATATTCCTCTTAAGAGTTCTCTCTGTAGGATATACATATATCCCTCTGTAGAATTTACATATACTCTGTTTTCTCCTTTTTTTACTCTGATGCTATATGATGGTGATTAACATCTGGGAATGGAGATGACTGAACTGACAACTGGAAAACCAAAAGAAACTTCCATTCATTTGCCCAAATTAAGTCTTTTGATAATGATTGCGACATGATGTGAAATGCTTATTGTTAGTGAATCATCGTTGGCCTATGAATATTGTTACCAAAAGTTACTTGATTCTTTTTTTTTCTAATGTATATGCTTGCGCACCTTTATATTTTAAAGATTTTGTTTGCTTATCTATTGATTGCTTGAGAGAGCACATGTGAACGGAAGAGGGGGAGGAGAGAACCTCAAGCAGACTCCAGGCTGAGTGCAGAGCCTGACTGGGGCTTGATCCCAGGACCCTGAGATCTTGACCTGAGCCAACATCAAGAGTCGGACATTAAACCAACTGAGCCACCCAGGCGTCCCTGCTTCTTTAACTTTTGACCCAAGTAAGGGCTCTGCTGCCAAATCAGAAATTTGGAGTAGAGCAATATAACGTGCCTCTCCTGAGGCTAAACTCACTTAATAATGTACTCAATAAAACAGAACCTAATGCAAAAAGTGCACAGGCTTAAATAAACAAAAGATCTCCTTCATTTTGTAAGCCTTTTAACAAAGTGTGGATAATAAAGATAAATAATACAAGGATGGGAAAGTATCCAGGTTACAAAGGAGTGGGCTCAGTCTTTGAGGACTGAAAGGGCGCTCAGTGGAAAGGCTTTCACATACTCTACACTTTATCACCTCTCACATCAGTTTTCTTCTTGTGTACAAACTGAAGTACATACCATTTCCATTTTAAGCAAAATCCTGAAAGGCGTTTTGAAATTGTTGAGAAGAGGGCTATGGGGGAGTCAGCGAGCCATTAAAGTTTTTAAGGAATATAAAAAGATGAAAATAGCTTCACAAATATAACAACAGGTATGATTTTAAACATCAGCATGTTTAGAAAATTGAAGAAGAAACTGCAAGATCTAAAAATAAAACAGAGAATGAAAGCAATGAACACTGCACTTCTATCTCACACTAGGTATATACTTCACATTTTCCTAGGTGATGAAATTCCTTTGCTGTAGCTAAAATCTAAGGGAGAAAATGAAATAAAATTTAAAATAAATATAATTTTAGTAGTTTATAGATTCCTTCAATCATTGCGATAGAATCATCGGAAAGGAGCTTCGACATGATTTAGCCCAAATCCCTCCGAGAAAACTGGGGCTAGAAAAAGTGAAGAGCTTTACACACATTTTACAGGAGAAAAGTCAAGTCATTTTTGGAACAGGGATTAAATGTAGGATTGCTAGCCCTTGTTTGGTGATTTTTTTTTTTTTGTGTGTTATTTTTTTTTTGGTGTGTATTTTTAAAAAGAAATTGATAAAGCATTTTATTTGTCCAGTCAAAAAATAAATATTTATTGGGTGCATCTTATGAATCAGATATTTCCTAGGTTCTTGGGTAGCTCAGTCAGTTAAGCACCTGCCTTTGGCTTCAGGTCATGATCCCAGGGTCCTGGGATCAAGCCCTGAATCTGTCTTTTTGCTCTACAGGGAGCCTACTTCTCCTTCTCCCTCTGCCTGCTGTTCCCCCGACTTGTGCGCACGCTCTCTCTCTCTCTCGTCCAAATACATAAAATCTTAAAAAAAAAAAAAAAAAAAAAAAGATATTTCCCGGATTGAGAATGGAGTTAAGAAGAAGATATGTTTCCTTGTTGGGACTATAGTTTAGATTCCAATAGAAGAGACAAGGAATTAAAAAGTGGAGGGAAGATGGATACAAAATGATAAATCTAAATGATTTGCAGGATAATAAACAATAAAATAGTGAATATAATTTGGCATGATTGTAAGGCACTGTTTAACTTGAAAAGAGCAGTTTATAGTAAAGGATGGACGAATGTTATATGAGATTGTTTATGATGCTTGTACAAATAGGAAAGAATTGAAACAATCTGAAGGAGAGACATTAGAGAAGGGACTGTTCAGAGGCTACATTTGGTTTGTACTAACTTCATGATTTGAGAAATTTCAATGGCATTTTTCAGTGAGGGAAGTCTGGCCCTCTATAATAACCTGAAAAATTCATCTAAGCAAAAAAAGGTTAACAATGACGGAAATGAAAGTTAAATCATAACTGTTCAAGTGAAATAACTAGTCCTGCTTCACTATATAAAATAATTGCTTCAAAAATTGATGTATGAAGTAGTCTGCTGGTTGAGAGAACATCACATGGTTGATTACATGATATGCAAAATTACTCAGTACTATAGAATAATAGGTAACAACCCTGCTTGATTTCCATTTTCGCTCTATTTTAAAAATGTATTGTTTTTCAATTTATTTTATTTTTTTTGGGAAATATATCACTAGATGTTGAGAAAAGAGCACTTCCAAGACTTAATTCACTCTAGAAAGAAAATAGGCTGCAGTAGAATTATTATTGTTTTTTTTAGTAATTCCAGATATCCATTAAATAAGTTGCTTTCCCTGCAGTAGAAGCTGCCCTAGTCAGTTATGGTGCGATTGCATAGTTCTTTTTTCAGATTAAAGATAGCTTGATTTCATTTGTTAAATCCATCATAGAGATTTGAGAATACAAATGGCTTTGATTGTATATAGTGATTCTAAAAGTTGCCCTCAAAGAATAAATAGAAACTGAACTTCATTCTGCAACTAAACATACTGTTAACTAATTCATTTAGTTAACATTGTTGGCTGGGGTAGGTGACATTGAACCACTACAAACAAAAAGAAAGTGGCTATTCATGATGATTCAAGCTTATCTTGGAATGGAACTTTAACTAATTGTAGCAGCTAATTTTATTTTATTTTTTAAGATTTTATTTATTTGTTTGTTTGTTTATTTATTTATTTATTTATTTATTTATTTATTTTGAGAGAAAGCAAGAGAACAACTGTGGGGCAGAGGGAGAAGCAGACTCCCTGCTGGCCAGACTCCCTGGCCTGCAGGGAGTCTGATGGGACTCAATCCCAGGACTCTAAGATCATGACCTAAGCCAAAGGCAGACACTTAACCGACTACAGGGTGAGCCACCTAGGTACCCTGTAAATTAGCTTTTTTGCTAATTTTAATGAGCAATTTACAATTTTGATGCAACAAAGCTTCTCCTCACCCCTCCACGATAGACAGTCGATTTTTGTATATTAGGGGAAAAAGAGGCATCAGAGGGTTGCTTATTCAGGGATAGCATACATCCAACCCCAAATCCCCAGCGTCACATAGTGTGATGTAAATGATTCTTAGCGATATCAAATTAACGAATTTTGAATTTCTCTTCCCTTTGCTCCTGTAGGGTCTCCAGAGAAAACTAGGGGATAGCTTTTCAAAAACATAGAATTAAGTGTTCTGAGTTATAGTCTTGCTTTGTTGTCTGGAGAAAGATACATAAAGCATACACCCATTTTGTCTTTAATAAGTGTGGTTTGACTTCAAAACAATGAGGGACTTTTTCCACTTAAAGGAAAGGCATATTTCCTAACATCCATTTTTACGGGAAGATGCTCATCTTAAAGATCTTCAAACAGGTTTGTTATCTGTAACAAATGTATGAGTTAGGGCATATGATTTTAGAATAGAAACCTATAAAGTTAAAAGCAGAGAACTGAAATACTACCCACTGAAAGGTAGACTCCAACTGTTCATAATTGCTTGTGAATGCAGAAAGTGAGGAAAAAAGAAAAAAAAAGCCCTAATATTTCTGATTCATTTTCATGATCCATTGGCCGGCTGCTATGAGGAGAATCACTAATGAAGCATGGGGTTTCATGCTGTTTGGCCCCACAGCATGAGCCATGCTTCACCTTATGGTCACATTCTTTACCCGTTCCTAACACCAAAAAGGTCCATGTGTTCTGAACACATTAAAATAAGATATGTACATATTATTCAGCTTTCTTTGAAAGTCACTGACAGCTACCATACCATTTGCGAGAGTGACAGCGTTCAGCAGAGCATTGTTCTGTGAAATAGAGTACAGAATCACATAGTGTGAAAGGAAAAATGTAAAATCAAAAGTTTTCCAGAAGCTATTATTTAGCAAGGTTTTTGTTAAGGAGTTAATACGGTAATGCTCACCTGTAATTTTTGTTTCTTCTTCAGAGAAAAACTGGGTTTTGCAAACAATCGGATGATAGTGTTTATTACATGTTTTGGATGTTCCCATCACCTATTAAGTTTCGTGTTGCATTTCTCAGCACTCTAAAAAAACTATGTGGTCTTTGACATTAAAGCTTACAATTGAGTGTTGACAGCATAACAATGCGATTTTCTTACTAAGTTATTCTTACAGGTAATAAAAATAAAATTCATAAGTGGACTTTAAGTTCTGACATGTCAAAAGTAAACTACATTGTTTTTTCTACCTACAGGTAGAAAGAGATTGTTCAGTTGATTTGATAAGTGTACATATGGAGCTTTGTCTCTCTCTCTCTCTTTTTTTTTTTCTCTTTGCATCTTGTCCTGGTTTTGAAATTGAGATTGATTTTCAAATGCAAACAATTTGTAGAAATCCATCTGTGAATACTAGCTGTCATTATAAGATGAGCATGTATCCTATATTTATCTACTAAAACATGCCCTAACTCAGAATGTTTAATCTAAGTTAGAAAAGCCATTAAGTGTGCTTTCTTACATTATTTAGTTCATTATATCATGAGTTTGCTCTATGAATAATACATTACATACAAAAGGAAATTAGAGAAATTAGAGTAACGCAGGAGGCCGCACTCATGGCACTGAGTTAAAATTACAGCCAAAGCACTTCTCTGGATATTATAGATAAAATAGAAATCTGATGTAGTTACCATTGTTATATAGAACATAATGGTAATTTTTAAAATCCTTAGAAATGTCATTTTTTGTTGTCTCTCAGAACCCCTCATCTTGAATTCCCCCAAAATATAGGATCTGAAGTCCTGAAAGCAATGGGAAGGCAGTCTGTGGAGGCATGTTCTCAGAAAGGTCGCCTGTTGAGAGGAGGGAAATAGGACCAGACAGAGTGGGGAGCAGGACTTGGATATTGTGGCAACAGAGGACTCAACTGGGACAAAGCTCAGCTTGGGAGTAAGGGTGGACCTTGAGGCAAGGAGGCCGGGACTCTAAGCCCCAGCAGAATTAGTCACTGGATGGAGGCTCCTCTGAGAACAAGACATAGCCTTGGGCAAGGTGGCTCTGGTCCCCCTAAGAACAACTACCAGGGAGGAGTCTCAGCTTTCACCATCCTGCCAAATTTGTATCTACCAACAGTATTTTGCATGAATTTAGACATGTTCAAAACTTCAATTTATTAAAGTTTAGTATCCTTTTTACAATTAACAATATATAATAGTACCTTAAAGATAAGAAGGGATCCGAAAGCATTCATCCCTTTTAAATAATGAAAATGCTATTTATTAATTTTTCTATGCTTCTGCTGATGTTGATGGCTCATAAATATTTATGTTGCTAAATTTGGGGCACTAATATTTGCCAAAGAAGCATTCATTACAAGTCTTTTTTTTTTTTTTTTTTGGTTAAAAATCACGCAAAATGTTTCATTGGAGTTCGAACATGTGTTTAACCAACACGTTATTCTAACATGGGGAAAAAAAGTTGAAGAAAACCTTAGAGGACATACAGCATTTGAAATGTCTGAGTATATTTTATTATGAAAAATGTGCTAAGTAAATTTTTAAAATATAAATAGCTATAATCTAAAACACCCAAAAAACTTGCATCAAAATGTCTCATTGGTGCTTAGCAAGGTGATAATATAAAAGAATTCAGTAAACTATCAACTCTTCAAAATTCCTGGAAGATATCTTTATATTATATGATTCTTGCCAATCTTTCCTAGCATCTAAGCGATTATTCACTCTTAACAAAAGAATAAATTGAGATTCAATGTGGATAAAGAAGTTTGCCATTTAGGTTAAGACATGAAAGATGTAAACATGTCCCATATTCTCTTGAGAAACTTATATTTAAAATCAGTGAAATCATTTGTGCTGACAGGAAGAAAAAAAGGACAGGGAAAAATAACAAAAAAAAAAAAAAAGAGAAGGAGACATTGTCTCTGTACACTAAAATATGTCAGAGGAGCACATGAATATGTGATGACTTGAAGTTCACCCCAATATGTCGAGCTGTAATTACTTAGTTCAGTAGTTCTACAAAAATTAGCACCTATGATGTATTAAGGACAGATACACTGTTGACCCATGAACAACGCAGGTGAAATTCTACAAATAACTTTCAACTCCCCCACACTAAACTACTAATAGCTGGAAAACTTACCAGTAACACATACAGTTGATTAACACATATTTTGTATGTCATATGTGTTATCTACTATATTATTACAATAAAGTAAGCTAGAGTAAATATATATATATATATTTATTTTATTATTTTTCCTTATATATTTAAGAATATATAAGGAAAAGTAAGCTAGAGTAAATATATATATTTATTTTATTATTTTTCCTTACATATTTAAGAATATATAAGGAAAAGTGAGCTAGAGTAAATATATATATTTATTTATTTTATTATTTTTCCTTATATATTTAAGAATATATAAGGAAAAGAAAATACATTTACAATACCATATTGTAAAAGTCTGTGTCTAATGGATCCATCCAGTTAAAATTCACTGGTTCAAACGCCAATGGTATGAAGTATCTCGCACTCACAGGAGTCAACTTAGTGGAAATTCAGGATTCTTTTCTTTAATTAGAGTTTTTTTATCTTTAAAAACGCTCTGGTGTAAGAATAACATTTTTTTAGAAAGGTTGCTTGGTGTGTTTGTTTCTTTTTCTTAAAAAAGTTCATATAAAAAGTTTATATAATTATTAAGGGATCCCTGGGTGGCGCAGCAGTTTGGCGCCTGCCTTTGGCCCAGGGCACGATCCTGGAGACCCAGGATCGAATCCCACGTCGGGCTCCCGGTGCCTGGAGCCTGCTTCTCCCTCTGCCTATGTCTCTGCCTCTCTCTCTCTCTCTCTCTGTGACTATCATAAATAAATAAAAATTTAAAAAAAGAAAAAGAAAAAAATAATAATTATTAAGTTATTATATGTGCACTGTAACTTTAGAGATGTTATTCAATACACTGTGAACAGTAATTGTGAGTTTAGAATTTTAAAAAATCTGTGATTGAATACATGGTGACATTTTGTCTTTGACTTATTGAAATCATTTTATTGCTTGGAGTCAGCTGGTAATTTGCTAGTAGGCAGATATTACTGTACCTCTTTCAAAAAGACACATTGTGCATTCCTAGAGTGCAGTTCTTGTCTCTTTGATATACAAACTTAATTCTAATATAACTTCCAGTTGGATTTTATATGAGGCTTCCCCTCCGGCTTCTCCATGTTCTGAAACTGAGCAAGAAAATTTATGTAAAATGTTAATATTTAGTTGTAAAGTTCTGAATACAAAGTCATGTGAGAAAAGTAAACACGTTTTCTGGAAGTTAATGGTTGTCAAAATAGTAGAACGGGGAATAAAGGTTAAATCACTTTATACATGTAATTTCTAGAGATATAGGCGTAAAGCCTTAGAAAAAAAAAGAAAAGAAGAAATGTGTAAAATATACATATGTGTACAGAGAAAATTCTGTATTTTTCCAACACTTTTTAAAAATTGTTAAACATTCTGCAAAGAAAGAAATTTATAGTGAATACCCATCACTTACCATTAATATTTTACTATAAAATTTTACATTAGCATTTTAATATCCTTGACTTGATATATGGCTTTCCATTTATCTGGCTCTCTTTCACTCATGCTTCTTTTTTGTTTTTAATGTTAATCATGTTATGATTTTAAATGATTAGTCAAGATTCTCACGATATTTATGCAGATCATTGCAAAAATATTTTCTCAACCAATCCTGCCTTAAACATTCTATTCTTCTTAAAATTGCAATCCAGAGGCACCTGGGCAGCTCAGGGGGTTACAGTCTGCCTTCAGCTCAGGTCATGATCTCCCAGCCCCAGGATCCAGTCCCGTGTGGAGCTCCCTGCTCAGCAGGAAGTCTACTTCTTTTCACTTGCTCTTTCTCTCTCTCTTTCTGCCCCTCCCAACCACTCATTCTCTCTCTCTCTCAAATAAGTAAATAAAATCTTTAAAAAAAGAAAAGAAAATTGCAATCCTCCCAACACAACCACACACATGCACATATGTACGCTGGCTCTCTCTCTCTCTCTCTCTCTCTCTCACGCACACACACAACACACCACATACACACACTTGTGGTTCAAATTCCCATTGCACCATCTTCATTTTTACAAAACCTTATCATTTCTAAACTTACTACAAGAATAAACATCATAAAGGTGTTTATTTGGTGGCAGTTTCTGCCATTTGCTTTCTAATTTATTTTACATTTCTAGAAGGCAGCCTGATTCATAATATGAACTCAATATATATTATTTGTATTTTATTGTGTGTATATGTGGTGACACAAGATGTCTCACTGCACAGTATCCTTAAATTTACACTACAAGTTTCCATATGCAATTATATAATTTTAAGATACCTATATAACTCAGCAAATTGATCCAAAAGACCCTTCCCAATACTGAATTCCATCCATTTTAACAATTTTAAGTTTTCCTTTTCAAAGTTTTATTTTTGTCCTGGAGATCTAATTCCAAGGTCTTGTTTAAATTAAGAGTAACTGCAAATAAACTAATTTTATCCTTAGTAGCCATTACCATCAGTGTCATT